>NW_015552549.1:745386-776041 GCF_001515605.1 Sinocyclocheilus anshuiensis
GTGCCCACTGTTCGTGCTTTCGGCGGTGTACAGCGGTCAGCATGGGCATCCTGACTGGTCTGCGGCTATGCAGCCCCATACGCAACAAACTGCGATGCACTGTGTATTATGACACCTTTCCACCAGAACCAGCATTAACTTCTTGACCAATTTTAGCTTCAGTAGCTCGTCTGTTGGATCGGACCACACGTGCCAACCTTTGCTCCCCAAGTGCATCACTGAGCTTTGGCCGGCCATGACCCTATCGCCGGTTCACCACTGTTCCTTCCTTGGACCACTTTTGATAGATACTGACCACTTCAGACTGGGAGCACCTCACAAGAGCTGCAGTTTTGGAGATACTCTGACACAGTCATCACAATTTGGCCCTTGTCAAACTCGCTCAAATCCTTACGCTTGACAATTTTTCCCGCTTCTAACATGTCAACTTTGAAGACAAAATGTTCACTTGCTGCCTAATATATCTCACCCACTAACAGGTGTCGTGATGAACAGATAATCAGTGTTATTCACGTCACCTGTCAGTGGTCATAATGTTATGCCTGATTGGTGACACACACACACACACACACACACACACACACACACACACATATAAATAAAAACTATACACAAATATGATTGCACAAGTTCACCACTGATACTTTGCGACACACTTCCAAAGCTTCACATCCACTTGATAAGGTATATGTGTGCATGTGTTGATAACGTTTAAAGTCATGTGAGCTGCAGCAGCAACAATCATCCAACTTCCACGGGCAACAGTAACCATGGCAACTGGCATTTGAGGCCTGCAGCACACAGTCAGGCCTGAAATGTATAAAATATCAAAATATTATACTGTAATTCTTCAAACACCGCACAACCATGACATATATTTGCACAAGGCAGTGATGCAGGAGCATGGATGTCTAATCGCAAATTGAAGGAACACAAGCTTGGCTAGTGAAAAACAGAGGTGTTGTTTATATCCTCATACAATACAATAGTGTACCTCTCAGTCAACATGTGAGATCATGCGATGATCACAGTGACATCACACGATCCTCATACTGTGATCCTCACGGTGTGAGTAATAGGTGAAATCATTGTGAGTTCACACGATCAGCTCATGGTGACATCATTGTGAGATCAAATTGTTGACTGGGCTGTAATACCTCTGAGAGCACATCATGCCAATAACATAACAGAATAATGAAACGAGTCACAGGGCCAGATCCCACAAGAACAGGGAGAGAAAATCACTTACTGCCCTTCAATGATTAGAAAATGTGCATGTGACAAGCCAAGATGCATCTCTGTCAATGCGTTGATTTATCAGAGTGGCAGGGCAAAGACAGTGGGGTGCTACAGGAATGAAACCTTGTGCAAATTAACACAGATGCTGAAGGGAGGGAAGGGATTTCGGCTTTCTTTCATTATTAACAGGACTTTTCATAAGATTTCATATTCATTCTGTCCCCTCGACATACTAGGACGTTTACATTGTACTGGAGAGGAAAATGAATGGGATGCAAGCAGATATGCAAAACAATCTGCTTGCAAAGAAATCACCAATTACAAGACACCATCCCCCAGCACTGCGGTGAATCAACAACTGGCAGACGATCTGAACGAGTTCTACTGCAGGTTTGAAAAGACACCAGAACCAGAACGACCCGACACAGGAACAGTTTCTTCCCTCAGGCCATCCATCTCATGAACACTTAACAATAACTGTGGAACACACACTATTTATTCACTCATACACTTATTTATCTAACACTCATACTCAGTCTACACCTCAAATTTGCACATAATATACAGTACCTGTACATACAAAAACTGTCTATTGTAATATACCTGCACATACAACTGTCAATTTATATATTTTTATTCCTTATTTACTTGTTCTATTTTTTATTATCTGTGTTTTTTGTTCTGTCACTGTCATTCTGTTACACTGTGGAAGCTTCTGTCACGAAAACAAATTCCTCGTATGTGTAAACATACCTGGCAATAAAGCTCATTCTGATTCTGATTCTGATCTAATGGTTAGATCCTGTACTATGGGATGTGAACTGAAATGGACAGATAATCTTTGCACTGTGGTGACAATGTAAAAAAAAACTGTTCAAGTCCCATTAAGAAGATAAAGAGCACTGAGAGAGCTTATTTACGGAAATGACGCACCGTAAAATATGCAGGAAGATCATAATTCAAAACACTCTTGTGATTTATAATCCCTCTATTCAGTGAAGAAGAAAGCGAGAGAACCAAGCAAAAGGAAAGATTAATCTGTATTTTTATTTTGAATGCCAAGCCATTTTCAAGAAAAGTTTGTGGATCACAACTCCTGAGCAAATGTCTTTTTAAGGTTGATGACTGGAAATATCTGCATTCAATGCACTATAATCTATAATTCATTAAAATAGTCTACATTCACAGTGTCTGTAAAATAAATAAAGAAATAAATACAAATTTGCAGTAAGTTTCATGTTGCCCATCAAAAATGTCAAATTTACACAATTTAAAGCCAATTATAGTACTACATTTATTACAGTATATATCCCTGTTTTTTTTTTTTAACTAGTAATGTAAGTACTGTATTTTAAAATTTGTATCCATTTTTCAGGCAAGCCAAATATAAAAGGCATTTTGGTTATATACAATATTCCACTGTGCTTCATTTGATTGGTTCTCATAACCAGGACTTGAAGACTACTAGAACTGAAGATGTCCGGTTTGTCCTCTGTGTGAATTCAGAAACAGGAACCTGCCATCACTAGCAGACCTGAACTCTAGCACACCTGCAGCTAATGGCAGGTTTATTCATGTGCCAGAACTCATACCGAGCCAGAGAAGGAGAAACACTGAAAGAGTGAGGGGGCATGGAAGGATATGAAAGGGTGAGGAAAGATAAAGTCAAGCAAAGGTCAAATCCTAAAAGGATGATAAACTCTGTCTAATCCTTAAAGGAACAACTGAACCAATAATAGACATTATGTAATGTACTCACCATCATGTTGTTTCAAACTTAATTTGTTCTGTGGAACACAAAAATATCTTTGCCAATATGAGGACTAGAGCTGTTAAGGTTTAAAAACAATGCAAAACCCATTAAAGTATTATAAAAGTGGTCCATACAACTATTTACATTCAGTCATAGACCACTACTGATGAATATATAATACCACTCAAATGTTATTGATTTTTTTTTTATTAGAAAACACTATATGTTAAACTATGCCAATTAATCTTCATTATTTCTTCATTATATCTAAAAATATAAATTAATTATGGCTAGCCCTTATTCATAGAAAGCAAATGGGTCTCTTACGATGATAAATCATCATTTCACTCTCCTATTGTCATTATAAATCTAAAACAATTAGCCAAACTTCATCTTAAACCTACCGTATTGAGCTAGATTTCAACAGAACTATATTCAAACAATAGCCGATCCTCCATTCAGCAAGGAAATTAAATATTTCAGTGAGAAGTTAACCCAGGCGTTAAGCTGTAATTAAACTTTTCTCTATTAAGAATCCAACCAAACCCTGGAGATTTCATCTAGACTTTTGTGAGACAACAATAAACTCATTCTTTTCCACAATAACTTGGATATCCTTGCTGCATAAACTCATTAACTAGACTATATCTGGTCATAGACAGAACTAAACCGTGAGGTAAACAAACAAAAATAGCAGATATGTCCACAACACAGTGTAAATGTTACAGTTTCTTACCATTCAATGCTTTTCAAGATAATGAGAACAGATTCTGTGACTACATAAATCCTCCGTTACTGCCTCAAAATGTTTTTCTTTTAATTGTTCATCCATAAAAGAAAGATTTTACTTCCTCGTGAAGTTTCTAGAACATGAAATATAAAGTATTTCCATGATACAGTGTCACACAAACCAAAACACACTAATAGCACATTCCTGTCAAGCTTCTCTTATAAACATTATAAACACTGATCAACATTAACATTTATCTAGCCCCAATCTAGTTAAAACTGCTCTCATTCATGTAAACAAATCATAACCACAGATCTAGCATTAATTACTTCATATTTTGAATATTATACAAAAAAAAAAAACGAACAGAAAAAGATGATTGCCTCAGTAATTAGCTGTGCTAATAGTTATTGTTTCCAATGCGCATTCATAAGCATGTTTTATTGTAAGGTGAGCGCATACAGCATGCTGGCCCCTCAGGAGCCGTAGTTTCCAGTCACAATATCAATCAGCTAAATGAAATTGGCCCATTAAATAGCTTTAATTACCTAATCACTGAGGCAGGACAGAAGCATGGAATCAATTTAAAAGTATCAAGTAAAAAATGACTTGTTTTCAAGAGCAATATTTCAAAAGTGCCACTCCTGAAGATGACTGACAGGAATGCTTGTGAAGTCATGGTGGGCTCTGCTCGGGAAAAGCCTGTAATTTAAACTCCCTGTGAATGTCAGCTTAACATCGTGAGGTCTGTCAGCCATCAGCGATGGACGATGGCATCGTCTATCGGCCCAACCCTACACTGTTAGACATTTCTGTCATTTCTACAGTTATTTACTGTATATCACCCAGTATAATACTGCAAATTCGCTTTACAGTAAGTAACTGTAATACCCTTTGCATCATGGGAATTTTCTTTGACATCAAACCCCACATACAGTGACTTACTGTATTTTTTTTTAAATCGCTGTATACTACTGTATTTGCCTTAACGGCCTCTTTGGCGCCATTCTATTGAGGCTGCTTTATTTTCCTTATTTCTCACATTTGGATTGACAAGATTTGACTTACACCGTGTCTACAACGCCGCAACAGCTTGGGACCGACTACACTGGATGTTACATCGCTTGTAATGATTGGAAAATCCGTTTGTCTTTCGTGTCAGAAACAGCGCGAGCGCTTGGAGTACATTTGTGAGTCAGAAATATACCGGGGCATCACTTTACTGTCCGCATCCACTGTAGATAGTATAATGGGTTCTATATTGTCTTTTGTCGAGTCGCGCCGCACCCGTGAGGTAAACAAACAAAAATAGCAGATATGTCCACAACACAGTGTAAATGTTACAGTTTCTTACCATTCAATGCTTTTCAAGATAATGAGAACAGATTCTGTGACTACATAAATCCTCCGTTACTGCCTCAAAATGTTTTTCTTTTAATTGTTCATCCATAAAAGAAAGATTTTACTTCCTCGTGAAGTTTCTAGAACATGAAATATAAAGTATTTCCATGATACAGTGTCACACAAACCAAAACACACTAATAGCACATTCCTGTCAAGCTTCTCTTATAAACATTATAAACACTGATCAACATTAACATTTATCTAGCCCCAATCTAGTTAAAACTGCTCTCATTCATGTAAACAAATCATAACCACAGATCTAGCATTAATTACTTCATATTTTGAATATTATACAAAAAAAAAAAACGAACAGAAAAAGATGATTGCCTCAGTAATTAGCTGTGCTAATAGTTATTGTTTCCAATGCGCATTCATAAGCATGTTTTATTGTAAGGTGAGCGCATACAGCATGCTGGCCCCTCAGGAGCCGTAGTTTCCAGTCACAATATCAATCAGCTAAATGAAATTGGCCCATTAAATAGCTTTAATTACCTAATCACTGAGGCAGGACAGAAGCATGGAATCAATTTAAAAGTATCAAGTAAAAAATGACTTGTTTTCAAGAGCAATATTTCAAAAGTGCCACTCCTGAAGATGACTGACAGGAATGCTTGTGAAGTCATGGTGGGCTCTGCTCGGGAAAAGCCTGTAATTTAAACTCCCTGTGAATGTCAGCTTAACATCGTGAGGTCTGTCAGCCATCAGCGATGGACGATGGCATCGTCTATCGGCCCAACCCTACACTGTTAGACATTTCTGTCATTTCTACAGTTATTTACTGTATATCACCCAGTATAATACTGCAAATTCGCTTTACAGTAAATAACTGTAATACCCTTTGCATCATGGGAATTTTCTGTGACGTCAAACCCCACATACAGTGACTTACTGTATTTTTTTAAATTGCTGTATACTACTGTATTTGCCTTAACGGCCTCTTTGGCGCCATTCTATTGAGGTTGCTTATTTTCCTCATTTCTCACATTTGGATTGACAAGATTTGACTTGCACCGTGTCTACAACGCCACAACAGTTTGGGACTGACTACACTGGATGTTACATCGCTTGTAATGATTGGAAAATCCGTTTGTCTTTCGTGTCAGAAACAGCGCGAGCGCTTGGAGTACATTTGTGAGTCAGAAATATACCGGGGCATCACTTTACTGTCCGCATCCACTGTAGATAGTAGGGTTCTATATTGCCATTTGTCGAGTCGAGTCGAGTCGAGTCGCGCCGCGCCGCGCCACTCGCGTCCGAGGAATACACGGAACCAGCGCGGCAGCGCCGCGGGTTTTGCTCGGGGATGAACCCGCGAGAGTGGAAGAGTTCCAGAGAACATCTGCGCTGTGTGTCGATGCACCTTACGAGAGAATAAGATCAGTAAGCAAGGTAAATATATGTACGTTTGTCTGTGTGTTTGTGTCAACATTTTTGCACACCAGTTTAACCTAGTAACATTTACCCGTCAACATAGCGGTAACAAACTTAAGTATGGTAAACTGCGCTGTTGTTTCAAACGACTTTTGTCAGCTTATTGAATTACCTTAATTAAAATTAATTTAACGAGCAACGCTTACCTTGTATTAACATTAAGTTATCTAATGTGAAATTTTGTTCAGGTGTTAGTTAATGTTGGCCAGTAGCCTATTGAGAAAATAAAATCGTATGTTAGCTAGGTTAAAGGCAGCTACAATGAAGCATCAAGAAAGACATGAGCATGCCGCCCTGAGAATGATAATTCATGGTAAGAGAACAAATATGGTTTTGAGAGATTTGTGTATTCTATATGGGGTTTGCCTTTTAAAAGTGTGCCATTTCTACTTGTTTTTCAGAGAAGACATTTCTGTCACTAACAAAGTGGATGGTGAGCAAAGGTAGTGGCCACGTTTTGGAGCAGCACCTGAGTTTTGCAGATGGCTATGTATTCTTTGGCTGCTTGTCTTTTTTCTCCCTTATATGTTTCTGTTGCCTAAAGATTCTTTGTTAGGATAAATCCAGATGATACAACATTAATGCACTGCAAAATGTCCTAAGACAGGAGAAATGAAGATGCACTGGTCCAGCATTGGAAGACTGTATTTATAAGTGTTAATGTATAAATAAAGAATGTGATATTTTGTTATTATTGTGTCTGTTTTAATTGAATGCCAGTAGTACCTATGTAGGGTAAAAATAAAATGAATTCTATATAAAAATTATAAAATCTAATGAAATATATTAAAATGAATTATACTGATGAATTGGATTTTTGACAGTAATTTACTGTAAAAAGTACAGTTTGCAACTGTAAAGCAAATACAGTTTGCTACTGTAAATCTTAATTACAGTAACTTACTGGCAACAGTGTTTCTCTGTTTTAAATGCCAAGGAGATGTTGAACCAAAATGACCCCACCGGACCCTCATATAATTAGGCAAAGGCACAACCTTGTCTGTGAAGGGGCTGCTAATTGCATTTTCGTGGACAATTCCAGTGCTCTCCTTCAGTCATACGGTGCTCTCCTGCAGTGACCACTGCTACATAATGACCTCACTGTATGATTAAAACTGTCCTCTACAATTAATGCTTACGATCTCCTTGACAACACTGGATGAGCTGGGGTGAGGCAAGCAGGGTGAAAATGAGCTGCTGAAATAGGCAATGATGAGTCTGCAGCGCCCCATGGTTCAGATTCAGGGGTTAATAAAGGCCAGTGGAGTAATAATAGCTTGTGAATGCTGACCTCCTCACGAATATGCATCTGAAACGGAGTGTCTGCATGGATTGAGCATGTTTCCATAGCATTAAAGCAGCTTTGAGACAGATTTCAACAGAATAATGACATCAATAGCATTCCATTTTAGCAGGTTTTCACACTGCATAGATTAGAGCTAATCTGGACCTCCAGGCATGAGCGGAAACACACATACACTCACTGCAGCAAGACAGATGATATGCATGCATCTCGCTTCCTATAGTTTTTTTATTACCAGCCGGCCCTGGTGGGGAAATGTTATGATTTTACATGGGGAATTATGGATAAAACTCCACTAGCCACCTCAGGCAATGGAAAATACAAACTTCATTCCTGAGCTTCCATTAGCATGCATGAAATGTATTCTGAAAAGCTCACCAGGCTATTCCTAGCGCTGGGTGGTTAGGACGAAACGGGGGGGTGGAGGGTGGGGGAAGGTGTAAGGCTCCAGCTTGTAATGACTCCCCCAACCATTAGCTGGCACTGACACTTATACCGTGTAATGACTCTCCCAGCCACTAGGTGGCCCTAGCTTCTGTAGATTTAATTGTATTACTACTCATTAGGACTTGATTCCTCCCACCTGTGGGTCATTACCTAATTTGTGTTTGCCTATTTAAGCATGCCTCTTTCTTTCAGTTGTGTTCAGTCTTGAGCCTACTATGCAGGTGTTATCCTCACCAAGAAAGCTAAGTCTGTTGTGTTTTTGGATTTGCCTTTTGCTCATCTTTTGTTTCTTGTATTTTTTCTGTGGAAGCACGGCTTCCTTTTTGTTGTACTTTTGATCTTGGACTCCTCAGTAAAGCACTTTTTGTTCAGTCATCTAAGCCTGCATGTTATTCTTCTGCCCTTGGGTCCATCTGTTATTTGTCATCCACCATAGCTCAGTGGTAAAAGAGGCAGTTCAGTTGACTAAAAGACCCGAGTTCGATTCCAGCCTCAGACACCCATCACAGCAAGACTGAACCATGGAAGTGGACCCAGCAGTAGATGCCACACCTGCCTCCAATGTTGATCGTATACTAGCTGCTCTGTCTGGCCAAGCTTCCACCATTCACAGACATGAGCAGATCCTAACTGAAGTACTACAACGCTTGAGAGAGCAGACTAGGTCTCAAGCCTCTCCAGTTTTAACCACCCCATCCGTTCCAGCTGAAAGGTCCACACCTCCATTTCCTGGGCTTCTACCTGAGCCAAGACTGCCTGCACCAGAGAGATATGATGGGAATCCTGAGAGATGTCGAGGCTTTATCACTCAGTGTACTCTGGCATTTGGATTACAACCTAACAGCTTTCCAACAGAGAACAGCAAGGTTGCATACATCACTCTGCTCACCGGAAAAGCGCTGGACTGGGCTACGGCTTTGTGGGAACAACATTCCCCACTTACTGACAATTGTGACCTATTTGTTGCAGAGATGAGGAGGGTCTTTCATCACCCTACCAGTGGGGGAGAGGTTGACCACAGGCTGCTTCAGATTTCTCAAGGGACAAGGAGAGTGGCAGAGTTTGCGATTGAGTTCCGCACTTTAGCCTCAGAGAGCGGGTGGGACCAACGAGCCCTGAGAGAGACGTTTCACCGTGCCCTGTCCCCTGAACTCAAAGATGAACTGGCCTTCCGAGATCCGGCTCCTGACCTCGAGTCCCTTATTGACATTGCCATCAGGGTGGACAACCGCATTCGAGAGCGCAGACGGGAACGCCGTGGGGAGGTCCGGCTGCCTGAGCCCCAAGCTTCTAGCAGTGCCCTTGATTCACCTCCACTTCCCATGAATTTCGAGGAACCCATGCAGTTGGGAAGGGCCAGACTGTCACAAGCCGAGAAGGAACGACGAATGAGGGAAAAATGCTGCTTGTACTGTGGAAAGCCAGACCACTTCAGATCCAACTGTCCAGAGTTGACGGGAAAAGACAACTCTCGTCCACGAAGAGGGGGGCTGGGACGAGAGTAATCACCTTCCCCCAACCAGCAGCTTCTGGGGTTTCACTCAATGTATCACTGGATTGGGGTAACCAACATCATAAGATTCTGGCCTTCCTAGATTCAGGGGCTGCTGGAAATTTTATGGACTTTACTTTGGCCAGACACCTGAGAATTCAGCCCATCTCTCTTCAAGAACCCCTGACCATAACTGCATTGGACGGGAGACCCCTGGGCTCTGGTCAGGTAAGACAGTGCACTACACCCCTCCATCTCCAAATTGGTTGTCATAAGGAGAAGATACAGTTTTTCTTGATCCATTCACCAGAGTTCCCTTTAATTCTTGGTTTCCCATGGTTATCCCTTCACAATCCACATATAGATTGGACAGCCAGGGTAGTGATTGATTGGGGCACTAATTGTGGTATTTCGGGTCTCTCTCTCTGTTATTTTTCCGAGTTGCTGGCGACATCTCCTGACTCAAGACCAACCACTTCCAAGCTGCTGCCCATTCTTCTCAAGCCACCAGCCCAATCCACAGAGGTGCTAACTATCCCCAAGCTTAGACCTGTATCCTCTGGAGTCCCAGTGCTTCCTCCTGAGCTGTCTCGAGTCCCCTCAGAATATGCAGACCTCTGAAGTTTTCAGCAAGACCCGCGTGGCCTCTCTGCCACCCCACAGACCGTATGACTGTGTAATTGATCTGCTACCGGGTACCTGCCCTCCTCGAGGGAGACTTTATTCCCTCTCTGGCCCAGAAAGAACTGCCATGGAGGAATATATCAATGACGCTCTTAACAGTGGGTTCATCCGGCCATCTACGTCACCGGCAGGGGCTGGCTTCTTCTTTGTGGGGAAGAAGGATGGCGGTCTTCGGCCGTGCATTGACTACCGGGGCCTTAATCGCATCACGGTAAAGAACCGCTACCCACTGCCACTAATGACTACAGCCTTCGAACTCCTTCAAGGGGCAACCATTTTCACAAAATTAGACCTTCGGAACGCCTACCACCTTGTTAGGATACGAGAAGGAGATGAGTGGAAGACTGCTTTTAACACTCCTAAGGGACACTATGAGTATCAGGTAATGCCCTTTGGGCTAGTCAATGCTCCAGCCGTTTTTCAGGCACTTATTAATGATGTGCTACGAGATATGCTAGACAAGTTTGTATTCGTATATCTTGATGATATTCTCATCTTCTCTCATTGCTATCAAGAGCATGTACAACATGTCCGAATCGTCCTATCTCAACTGCTGAGAAATGGACTCTTTGTCAAACTGGAGAAGAGCGAATTTCATGTCCCCACTGTCTCTTTTCTTGGATTCATTGTCTCTAGTGGCAACGTCCAGATGAATCCTGGCAAGATTCAGGCGGTTCTAAATTGGCCCCAACCATGCTCCGTCAAAGAGGTCCAACGCTTTTTGGGATTTGCGAACTTTTATAGGAGGTTCATTAAGGAACTTTAGTGCTATAGCAGAACCCCTGACCGCTCTTACCAAGAAGGCATCAAGCCCATTTAAGTGGACTGAGAGGGCTAATCATGCATTTGACCGACTTAAGCAGCTCTTCACTTCCACACCCATTCTGACTCTCCCAGATCCCGAGTTGCCCTTTGTAGTCGAGGTGGATGCTTCGGACGTTGGGGTAGGAGCAGTCTTGTCACAGAGAGCAAGAAGTGACCACAAACTTCATCCTTGTGCTTACTTCTCTCGTCAACTTTCCCCAGCCGAGAGGAATTATGACATTGGTAACCGGGAGCTGTTGGCAGTGAAGTTGGCACTTGAGGAGTGGAGACAGTGGCTGGAGGGTGCCAAACACCCATTCCTTATCTGGACAGACCACAGGAACCTCACCTACATCCGTGAGGCCAAGAGATTGTGCTCACGTCAGGCTCGTTGGGCCCTCTTCTTTAACCGCTTTGACTTTACCCTCTCATACCGTCCAGGATCGAAGAACTCAAAGCCTGATGCTCTCTCAAGGCAGTTTGATCCACCAGAAGTGGAGGGCAAACCCGAACCAATCCTACCCAGTTCCAGAGTGGTGGCATCAATCCAGTGGGGAATCGAAACCGCAGTGAAGAGGGCCCGACAGCAACATCCCGACCCAGGTAACGGCCCTCCGAGTCGCCTCTTTGTGCCTAACTCCATGCGTTCTGATGTGTTACAGTGGGGCCATGCTTCCCTTTCTTCGGGCCATCCTGGGAGCACAAGAACATTGAAACTCATCCAGAGAAGGTTTTGGTGGCCCAACATTCAACGAGACGTTCGGGCTTTTGTTGCTGTCTGTGCTGTGTGTGCCCAGAACAAGGAACCCAGAACCCACCCTCATGGCCTCAACAGCAACATCCCGACCCAGGTAACGGCCCTCCGGGTCGCCTTTTTGTGCCTAACTCCATGCGTTCTGATGTGTTACAGTGGGGCCATGCTTCCCTTTCTTCGGGCCATCCTGGGAGCACAAGAACATTGAAACTCATCCAGAGAAGGTTTTGGTGAACTTGTCCAAAGGTGTCGACGGGCGTGGCGCAGAGCACGAGTAGCCCTACTAAGAGCCACTCAACAACAGCAGAGGCATGCAAACCAGCACCGTAGAATTGGACCATCACTTAGACCAGGACAGAGAGTGTGACTGTCTACTACGGATCTCCCTCTGCACGTTGAGTCACGGAAATTAGCGCCTCGCTTCATCGGGCCCTTCAAAGTCCTCAAAAGGATCAACCCAGTGTCCTACCGACTTCTTCTACCTAGGTCCATGCGCATTCATCCCACCTTTCACATCTCCCGTTTGAAACCTGTTGTCTATTCTCCTTTGTCCCCAGCCAGGAAACCCCCTCCAGTTCCTCGCATCATTGGTGGTCAGCCAGCCTACACCGTGCGCCGACTACTGGACTCTAGCCAGGTCCGTGGGAGAACCCAGTATCTTGTGGATTGGGAGGGTTATGGCCCAGAGGAGCGGTCTTGGGTGCCAGCTCGAGATATTCTAGACCCAGATCTCATCAGGGAGTTCCACCGCCGTGGACAACAACACAGCTAGGGGAACGTCAGGAGCCGTTCCTGGAGGAGGGGCTCCTGTAAGTCTCCAGCCTGTAATGACTCCCCCAACCATTATCTGGCACTGACACTTATACCATGTAATGACTCTCCCAGCCACTAGGTGGCCCTAGCTTCTGTAGATTTAATTGTATTACTTCTCATTAGGACTTGATTCTATCACAGAAGGGGAATCTGGGAACAATGCAATGCTCTGAACATTTAATGGACATGGTGTGGATACCCTCATGAATTTTTCAGCTCGCAGACGGATTGGAAAGGTGGGAAGGGAGTAGTCAGTCACAGACCAAAACCATAATGCCATCCATTTCACTTACTCTTGTACTACTGCATTATGAGAATGTTGTTGTGAATGGCTTGAGGAGCAATGTCACTTTTGAGTTTTAGAGGTGAAGAAAGAGTTGTGATGGATGTTCAGTGTGTTGCCTACATCAACATTTTCATCAAACTTTAAAACCAAACTGCACAAATTTACATTAGTTAATGGAATAGCTAACATGAAATAATTAACAATACTTTTAAAGCACTTACTAACATGGGTTAATTTCTACAATGAATTATACATAAATAAATAAATAAATAAAATATATACACACACACACACACACACACACACACACACACATACATATACATTTATTAATTAATATGTTTATAAAGCAACAATAACCTAGTCCAATAACAATTGCACAAAAATAAAATGTTAATGACGTAATGCATCTACTAATGTGTTACCGAAACCTATAGGTTCATTTGAAAAGTGTTCCTCTACCTACATTTTTGTAAATCTCCAAAAACCAAAAACTTTACATACAATTCACTGCAGTTTCCAGTTTTATTCAGAAATTAACCGTAGAGGCTTGTGGTTCTTTGCACAATTTTATGTTATGACCTCAAAACATTTACCATAGTACATGATTTGTGAGCTAATACATTGAGATGTATGCATTACCAGCTATAGCTTTTCTGGTGAAGTAAACTTGCTCAGTAGCTCACCTGGTACAGCATACCACTTGTGATGAGTTTCCAAAACTGATTCTACTATTTTCCTGTTTATCACTGCAATTTGACACAATCTGTATTGCATGAAGCATTATAGAAATAAAGGTGACTTGACTTGACAATGCAGAATGCTCGGGTACAAGTCCCAAGATAAATGAGCTGTAGAGTGTGCAGAAACAAGCTAAAATGGCATGGTTGCTTCACCAAATGTGTTTTTTATGTCACGTTTGTTTTGGTTAAGAGCATTAACCTTTTAACGTCACTCAACCGACATTTCCTTTTCAAACTGACTTAATACATACAACAACCAACGTAATAAAACTTTGCCAGATTCACGCTCATCTGTTTCAGATAAAACTGAACATGCATTTACATTTACATTTAGTCATTTAGCAGACGCTTTTATCCAAAGCGACTTACAAATGAGGACAATGGAAGCAGTCAAAATCAACAAAAGAGCAATGATATACAAGTGTAACAACTTAACGCAGTACACGTAGCAAGGGTTTTTAAAATAATATAATAAATAAAAAGAAAACAGATAGAATAGAAAAAGAATAGAGCAAGCTAGTGTTAGAGGTCTTTTTTTGCTTTTGTTAATTGTATAATAAATTAAAAGAAAGCAGATAGAATACAAAAATAATTAGAAAGCAAGTGTTATTTTTTATTTTATTTTTTAAAGAATAGAATTAGAATAGAGAGTGCTAGAGTTAGAGGGTCAAATAAAGATGGAAGAGATAAATACTATAATGGTATATAAATAATAATAAAATAACACTGATTTACACTTATTTGCTAAATTGGGAGTGTTACCAAAATTATAAATTAATTAATTTAAAGCAGATGTTTTTAACCTTTACAGAGCTAGGTACTCCTCACTAGAGCTGCACGATTCTGGATAAACTGAGAATCATGATCATCAAATAGAGATCATGATTCTCTCACGATTCTGAACTAAGCAAAATAACATGGAATTTACAAGAGACTGTGACAAAATATTAAAAAAAAAATGTTTGACTGAATGATTCAATCATAAATACTTCACTTGTTTCATTACTGAATGAATCGTGACGTGCATTCTTTTTGGCTCATTAAAAATTAATCTTGTTGCCGCATTCTAGATTAATTGTAAAGGTTTGATAGAACTGGCTGGAAGACCTGCCAAGAGAGCATTGCAATAGTCCAGCCTGGACAGAACAAGAGCTTGAACAAGGAGTTGTGAAGCATGTTCAGAAAGAAAGGGCCTGATCTTCTTGATGTTGAATAAAGCAAATCTGCAGGACCGGACAGTTTTAGCAATGTGGTCTGAGAAAGTAAGCTGATTATCAATCATAATTCCAAGGTTTCTGGCACGTTTTTAAAGGAGTTATGGTTGATGTGCCTAACTGGATGGTGAAATTGTGATGAAACAATGGGTTTGCTGGAACCACAAGCAGTTCGGTCTTGGCAAGGTTGAGTTGAAGGTGATGGTCCTTCATCCAGCAAGAAATGTCTGTTAGACAAGCTGAAATGCGAGTTCTGAATGACAGAACCTAATGATGCCATGTAGACAGAGAAGAGAAGTGGTCCAAGAACTGAGCCCTGAGGCACCCCAGTGCAGCATTTAGTGCAACTCACTGGAAATTTCACTTTGAAATGTACGCGAAACATGCAAGAAGCAACGTATTATCATTTTGCAGAATTTTTGTTTTTTCGATGAGCCTGGGTTGGTTACCGATATATAATATGCTTATGATGTGCAATCTACAGAGAGGGTCTGGATTGTCTAATCAATGGCGAAGAGCTGCCCTTTTTAGCATCCTGCAACTTCCTGCAGAAACCACAATGCGAAAGGCAGAACAATACATACAGGGAAACAAACTCAAAATAATGAATGAAACAACCTTTCCTGTAGGGCATGTATGTGTCTAAATGTGTCAGAGAGAACATGAAGGAGAGAGAGAAAGGCATTGTAGCCTATATCTAGCATCTGCTTAGTGAGAGAATCAGAAAACCAAAGGGCAACTGTGTGCTTTGCACATCCAGATAAAAACACCTAACTAAACAGCCCAATAAAAATAGCTCCTACTTCATTATAAAACGGTATCACAGAGAAATCCTTCCAACACCTTTGTTTGTACATGTCTTTCACATTGTCAGAGGAATACACAAAATAGGTAGCAAACTGAGAGCACTCTCCTCATTACTACCAACTACTGCTTGATTTTTGCCTTGTGAAGATGAATGTGTCATTTTCCAGGTAAACTGTAAAACGTGTTCAGCAAATACTAAATACAGCAACACAGTGGCCCCAAAATGTATTTGGACACTTAAGGTTTTTGTGGAATGCTTTACTTGAAAAGTGTTTTTGTGATATATTTTAAAATTCATGTCACTTGAGTTGATATTTAGTTACATAACACAAAGACATTTGTTAGTGTGACTTAAGTGTCCAAATACTTTTTGCGGCTGTTCTTGATTGATCCCGGGTCCATGAGAGCTCTTCTCTGAATCACCATCTCTTCGTGATGTTGACAGGTGTTAATACATTTCTTCCCGTGAGAAAGCCCCGTAATCCCACCAGCAAAATGCCCGCTGTCGTGGATAAGATCTTAGATAATACTTTCAGGAAGAATGTTTGGCATCTACCTTTTAAACACTAGAGGGATTTTCACAGTTCAGTGCCTGAGTCCTTTTTATCGTTTTTATTTCTTTATGGCTTTCAGACGCATGATTGAACCGAGTGATTATTAGGGGATTTTGCACTGTGCCAGTAAGTCTGTTAAATTGATCTCTCTCTCTCCACCCCTCTCTCTCTGACAGGTTGAGTGTATGGCAGGTAATGAGGCTCATTTGTAATCAATGGGGAGACTTTAACTAAAAGGAAAATAGTGAAAAATCTAAATTAAATCTTTAGGGTTTGCATAAAGAGAGACACTTCCCATATTAACATCAATCCAGGAAAAGTTATAGAAGAGAATTTGAACTGAAGCAGAACTGTATTTTTAATTAAAAAAAAAAGCAGGGAAGAGGGTGGAAAAGAGGAAAAGGGAGGAAAATGCCAATATAGACTGTACCTACACAATGCACCGTCTAAGGCATTAGACAATCAATCAGTCCACATTGATGTTTTGCTAAATTTGTTCCCTGACTGTCACAGTGTCAATTGAACTGCTTTTTAAATGGCTGCTAACACTGGTAGGTCAGAATCAATATGCTGCATTGATGTGGCGTTTAAGAGCCTTATTCTTCTGGGGAAAAGAAGATTTAGGTTGTCTTATTGCATATTTAGTTTCGCAGAAAAAAAAATATTGTGTATAAAATTAAAATTTTGACTACAAAAATATCCAAAGAAACACCTTAAAGGGACAGATAACATAAAAATGAATATTCTGTCATTCTTCGGAACACAAAAGAAGATATATTTTGAAGAATGTTGATGACCACTGACTTCCATTTTATGGAAAAACAACAACAACCAAAAAGACATTTCTCAAAATATACAGCATTCCAGATGTATAAAAACATGCAATATACTGTAGTAATAGCAAAAGCACCGGCTTACCATATCACTGCAGCACGAATAGCTGTTATTTTTGTTGCCTAGCAACATTCTGTTATGTTAGACAGAAGCATAGTCTGTATTGGAAGGATGGAACTTAATGAATTTGCTTAAGGAAACAAAGTTTTCATTGTGTTGTTAATATTTGTATGAATTTAATAACCATTTCATAAAAGAAAAAAGGCATTCAAGGTTGTGTTTATACTGAAGGACTACACATTGTGCCTAGCAAATTCCTTTAGCAGCGATCATATTTACAGAATTGCCTCTTGTACCTAATTACTTAAATTTTCATGTTAAAACATTTGAAGATACATTTATACATTAAAAGCACCCAAGGTCTTCTATATTTAAGAGATCTAAAAACTGCCCAGAAATATTCAATTGTCACTCACGATAATTCACAAAAAAGTTTTGCCTATGCTTGTCATGTCCTGATTAAAGTAAAAGAAGATGAAAATGAAGAGCCAGATTAAAAAACGTAACTTTAACCCCATTATTTAACTGTCAAAGCTAATTTGTTTATTAAAAAAAAAACATCCATTCCCTTTCAAAGCTTGCTGATCTTAAGAAAGCTTTGCATTTTGTGTTCTCACTCTCACAGTACTGAAAAACAAATTGGTACAGAAGATGGCATTACTGGGTAAAGTGGGTGATAAAGTGTTCAAAGAATGATGTAATGGAATACAAACTGAACTGTGAGATTTTGATCTCTTACCATCATGAAAATATAACCCTTGTCCTGTGACTCAGCTCTCTTCAGAAGCTATAGCAAGCAGCAGAAAACAGCATTTTGCATAAATCAGCGATGAACTTTCATACACGCTTAAACAATCTGCAAACATAAACAAACTGCAAAAATGATGGCCTTTCTGTGTGTGCAACAATGCTAAAACAAAGTTTCCATCACAGTTTTGGCTTCTGCACTGAAATACAGGGCTTTAACTGATTAGGGACCAGTGTTGCCCTTCTACTTTATCAGACCATTGGAGCCTGGAGCAGGATGAGCTTATGGCATCTCCCTGATATACAGAACCTGGCCACTGGAAGGGTTAGGGCTCTTATCAGGCCATCCCACCCTTGGCAAGAGCAGTGGACCTGTATGAGGGGCTTTGCTTAGGACACCAGAGCAATGGCTGAACACATATTTCCATCTATGCATCAGGAATTAGACTGCAGCAGACATCAGCAAACCAGGAGCATGTGTGTTTGAAGTAGAGAGGCAGCATGCGGGTGGGCGTTCTTGAGTGGGTTTTATACATCTGTGTTTGCATGAGTGTGTATGTGGGATTGCACTTAATATTCATTATATGAGAACCAGAGGGACCGCTTTGAGATTTTTAAGTTTTTGTACTCCTTTGCTTTAGTGCTTTTTTTTTTCTTATCATAAAGAAGGTGTACATTAATGTCCTTTCAAATCCGTATGACTTTCTTTATTTTGTGGAACACAAGAGATGATATTTTGAAGAAAGTTGTGTCCATACTTTAAAAATCTTCTATCCATACAGTACATTGAAAAATGTATGTTAAATGGAAGAAAGTCTTACAGATTGTAAATAAAGACTATTGGAGTATGTTTTACATGGAAATACTATTTCAGTCTTGCTACTTCAAACTGTCATGTTTAAAGGGATAGTTCACCCCAAAATGAAAATTCTGTCATTAATTACTCACCTCATGTCGTTCCAAACCCGTAAGACCTTCGTTCATCTTCAGAACACAAATTAAGATATGTTTGATGAAATCCAACACTGATGTCACATGAACTATTTTACCGATGTCCTTACTACATTTCTAGGAACGTTTCAGTTGCGTTGCTGTCTATGCAGGGTCAGATTTCATCAAAAATATCTTGATTTGTGTTCCGAAGACGAACAAAGGTCTTCCGGGTTTGGAACGACATGAGGGTGAGTAATTAATGACAGAATTTTCATTTTGGGGTGAACTAACCCTTTAATTCAAAGTGTTACTTGCCATTTCTTTGTATTTGTTCTTGAAATTTACTAGAAATAGAGAGAAAACTGTATCTACACCAAATTATCAATGCATGAAAGTGAACAAATTAATATAAATGATGCAGAATGTTCTTTTTCGGATGAAATATCTCTTTAAGGCAGGGTTTCCCAAACCTGGGTTTGTGAGGGAATGCTAAAGCGCTTGTGAGTTGATGAAAAGCTGATTAATTATTGAAAATAATAATAATAATAATAATAATAATAATAAAAAATGTAATAAAAAAAAATACAATAATAAAAAAAAAAAAATTCAGTGTGTGAAATGTTTTATTTGTTTACCTTCATGTCATGTGATCATTAACTGAAATCAAGCATGTGATATGTTGTTAAATGATTGAAATATTACCCCAAATATTACCTTAAATGTTGGGACATAAAAGTTTGGTAATCCCTGATTTAAGGCAACGAGGAACTAGATAATTTCAGGTTTTGCATCCCATGAAAAACATTAATGACGAGCGGTTGAACCATCTGTCTCCACAGAATTAAGTTTAGACTGCATCAAAAATAAATATTCTTTGTCACTTTGTCTGTTTCTTCAGGCCCCACTTGCGTATGAGCATAAACAGTGTCCTTTGGGATCCTGAGAACAGTTCAATCTCAGATCCATTCCCAGATCACACTTGGAGGAGAGGGTGAAATTAGCATCTCCTCTGTCATCTAATAACAGCGATGAGGGCGACTGCTTTGCTCACAGCAACTGCGCATTTAAGTCCTCCTCAAGTCATTAATTCCATATATCAAAATTCAGGCTTCACCATAATCCGTGTATCATTCGATCATTAGTTTTTTTATTTAATATTGAAAGTAGAAAAATGAGAAAACGTTTTTTTCCAAAAAACGAAAAACGAAAATTCAGCTTAAATTTTCGTTTTTCGTTCATGGGTGGAAAAATGAATAAACAGCTTGAATATTCGATTTCTACACGTGGGCGGGAATTAGACACCCCTTTCTGGTGATTGGTCAGCCGAAGATCAAACCGTGCCTTCATCAGTTCTTCTGCAGTATCACGCAGCAGAATAATAGTCCTCCACTGCTGCAGTTGTATGGATTCTTAAGCATTTATTGCAACTACATTGAATCTTTTTTCATCAAACAAACAGGCTAATGAATAGCTCGACACAACTAATACTGGGGCAGAGTCTAGACAGGGCTTTCTTCTGTGTAGATATAAATTCTATTCTTTGCATCAGCTGGGCATGGCAGGGTATGATATGACAGCTGTCATTAATCCGTACAATTGCAGCAGTGGAGGACTATTATTCTGCTGCGTGATACTGCAGAAGAACTGATGAAGGCACGGTTTGATCTTCGGCTGACCAATCACCAGAAAGGGTCGTCTAATTCCCGCCCACGTGTAGAAATCGAATATTCAAGCTGTTTATTCATTTTTCCACCCATTAACGAAAAATGAAAATTTAAGCTGAATTTTCGTTTTTCGGAAAAAAGAAAAAAACGAAAAGGAGCCGTTTTCTAATTTTTCTACTTTCAATATTAAATAAAAAAACTAATGATCGAATGATACACAGATTCACCATAATCCCTATGATTTCAAAGGCACGTAGGCGCCGAATAATTCAGAAGGAATTCCAGGTCAGGATAAGGACAGACACGAGGCTGATACGGCTGTGGAGGGGGGTGAACAAACCCCTACAGGACCCTCCAGGGAATGAAGCCGCATGGATTTCCTGAAACATCCCCCCTCCGCAGACAACTTTTCCTCTCAATCTCATTCTCTCTTTCTCCTCTTCATGCATTTCATTAATTCCAGAGCCTGTTAGAATAACCCCAGAGGTGGTTGTTGTAAAAAAAAACGAAGATGAAAACAAACACTGTGATGGGAAGAAAATAAACAGAGGCTAAATAAACCTTTCATTTCACACTAGCGGTGCTCTGTAAACTGGATCTTATCATCCATTATGCTGGAACCCCCATGCAATTGGAGATCCACATTAGACTGGAGCTTTATTGTGGCTTCTGTACGGTCCTCAACACTCATCAATGGAGCATCATACAACGAGAAAGAAGAAGACAAAAATTGGAGAGGTTTATTTCAGGCACAGCCACAACAGCTAGTCTCATATCCTCTGTTCTTTGTAGTGTTTCTGTTAGTTGGCCCTCTTGTCCCTCTTCTTTCATGGAAGCTGTTACTTCACTTCAAAAACTTTTTCTTCACTGAAAGCCAGCTTTGTTATGACAGTAAAATGATGCTCAGTTTTTTTGAATTTGGCTCACTAGTGGAAGGATGAATGAGATGTCATGAATCTACACCATCTGACTGTTAAAAAGTATCTATTCAAATGCATATACTGTATATATAAAGCTATGAAATAACTTCGACATAATCTTTTATTATTATTTATTTAAATAAAATTATAATTTTAGCAAAACTACTTCACTGCTCATTAATATTTGAAAAATGCTAAACATTAAAGTTAAACATGATTAAAAAAAACAACAACAGGAAAAGATCTCATAGAAAGAAGCCCTGCAAACCTTCATGACTGTGTGAATGTCAATAAGTCTCTTAAAATAATCTGACCATTTTACAACAAGGCAAAATATACTGTATATATATATATATTCTGGTCTGCAACCAGTGTTGTCAGATTGGGCTGGTAAAAAATGGTTTGGCCATGTGGACAAAATTTGGGCTGCTCTGGGGTCAGATTGGCGGTTTTTAAACATCTAAACTGTATATATACAAAGTTCTGTATGTTCAACAATGTACTTCACAAAAGACGTGCTGGAGTTCTGTTTGAAGGTAAATGCATTATTGTTGTTAATTTTTTGTTATTGGATTATCGTACAGTCTCAATGAATTACACAGTTTTGACTGTCATGGTGTGTGTGTGTGTGTGTGTGTGTGTGTGTGTGTGTGTGTGTGTGTGTGTGTGTGTGTTGTGTGTGTGTGTGTGAACGAGTGGGAAATTCCTGCTAATTGCTTCACTATACTTATACTGTTTTGGGTGATTTTTTGTTGGATTGGGGGCTTTTGGGCTGAAAATCGTTCACCTGATCTGGCAACACTGTCTGCACTGTCTGAGGGCATAGTTTTTATGCAACAACCTAAAGTACTCGCCCTTTCAGTTTCTCTTATTCTCACTCGCTCTCTCACTCTTACTTGCAGTGAAACTGAGACGAAAGCATGTGTGCTCTTGAAAGTCCCCTCTGCTCGCGGTGCTGCTCAGGCGTGGAAACAAAGGCTCTGCCACAAATAACTTCATCACAGCAAAAGGCTGAAACACTGAGTCAGGCGCTTCAGAGGAAATGAAATAAAACTGAAATAATAAAAAAAAAAACATTAATATTGAAATAAAAACAAGCTAAAACGAAATGTTGCCTTAGCAACTACATGAAATAAATTGAAGTAGTAAAAACTAACGCGCGCACACACACACACACACGATGCGCAAAACTCCGCATTTGAACAGTCAATAGCAAATACTTAAACTAATAACAAAACATACTTACAGTAGCTGATTCAGAAGTGCCAGATTGTCATAGCAAAGTCAGAATTACCTCCTCTCCTAGGTTCACGAAACGATCGTCCATAAAATGCATTGCTGTTCTGTTGTAAGTAATCTTAAAGATTCCTAAATGCATCTACTTCTGGAAGGCCAAATAAAGTGCTTTTGCTTTCGCCTAGAAACACACAGCGTCTCCCTGACATGGCTGCTTCAACACTAACTGCGGTTACTGAAACCACGCCTTCTTTCTTTGCGTGCACATTTGGGCAGCATTATGCAAATATTTCCACATAGTGACGTAGATATGTGGGGCCGTGTTAGAAGGAGGCGTTTTAGGTAGGTGTGGCAGAGTCTTAACTTCGATAAAGAATATCTCTTTGGTTTTGAGACTTTAGTCTTTGCAACTTCAGAGATCTTATCTATGCACAATCAGCTTGTAACACTCCAAAGAGAAAGGAAAACTTGAAATCGCATCATATGACCCCTTTAACTAAAATTTACTTTTTACAAATTTACAAAAACAAATCATAGCCTATGTAAAAATGTAATTAAAATGTCCATTAGTATTTTTATTTATCATTATTATATCATTTGTCAGGCCTTAATGACAAATGTGTTGTGGAGAAAAAAAATAGTCACTATTGTCAGGTAATATACCTTTCAATAATTTAGCTTTGCCATCATTTTAGCACCTCCCCAAGTGCTGAAAAATACAGAAGAATAAGACTGAAGCAAAGGATCACATCATTAGCATTATCCTAATGGCCTCCTCTCACGCTGAGGAACAAACATAAGGCTTTCAGCAAACAAACAGCACAAATGAGAACAGACCTCAAATGCTCTCTTCAAACAGAGCACATAAGAGGAAGTGAATTACACCAGTCTGTCTTTAAAAGACCATAATGACCCTTATGATGAAAGATTTGTCCTTAAAAGGCACAAAACTTTATGAGGTAATGGAGCATGAGCAACACGATGCTACAATATTCACAAGAGCCACATCGTTATCATTGGCACATTCTCCTTCAACAGAAACTACCAGCATGGACCATACTGTTGCAAGAATTGACAAAAACTTCTTGTTGTCTTGAAACTAACCCTCTAAAATAAAAAGGAGAATACTAACCTCTGCTTTAGTTTCCAGACCTCTAGAAAGCTAATAATAACCTAAATTATTTCCAGCACAAGTAAGTTGGAATATCAGTTTGCAGAAAAACATCACAAAACCAATTCATTACGCTTCAAAATGCTTGAGAGTATTATTATTAGAATTATCATTATCACGCTATGAATGCAGGTGCTTCTATTATCTGTATATGAGAAACAAAGATCCATTGGTGCATACGAATGCCATTTAGAGACACTGCTTAACAGGCTTACAAAGGCACTGAAACTCCTGCCGAATAATAATATCCATTAAAGCCTCTTTGTTTTTACTAAATGGACCATAGTGCCAGCATATTCTACTCAGGTTTTTGAGTAAGTGCTGCCATTTTTTAGTCATGGCCTAATGGTTAGAGAGTTGGACTTATAACCCAAAGGTTATGAGTTCGAGTCTCAGTACCGGCAGGAATTGTAGGTGGGGGAAGTGAATGTACAGCGCACTCTTCCACCTTCAATACCCACGACTGAGAAGCGCTTGAGCAAGGCACAAACCCCAACTGCTCCCCGGGCACCGCAGCAAATGGCCCACTGCTCCAGGTGTGTGTGTGTGTGTGTGTGTGTGTGTGTCTGTGTGTGTGTGTGTGTGTGTGTGTGTTACATTATTTGAGTTGTGGTAACATGTCCCCTGAATTATTTATTTACTATTATTATTATTATTATTATTATTATATATATTTTTTTTAATACATCTACCTTTTATGGCTCATATGTGAAATAGCGGGAATATGAAGCTCACTCTCAAAGTGGAAAAAAACACATTTTGATTCAACAGCTTGAGTCAAGTATGGCCAAAATGATGAAATTCTGCTTGTAAATCATTTAAACTAAATCAATTGGATTTTTATAACCATATAATGGACTACTCACATAAAATGCATATAAATGTCACTTATCACTCTATATCTGCAACAGTAACAGGATATTTTTCAATAAAGTTTTGAACATGTTGGTGATTTAGAGGCCTTAGAAATCAATACAGTAGGCTTTATAGGGTTAATCACTAAATCAGCATATCAGAATGATTTCTGAAGGAGCATGTGACACTGAAGACTGGACTAATGGCTGTTGAAGATTCAGCTTTGCCATCACAGAAATAAATTACACTTTAAAATATATTAAAATAGAAAACAGTTATTTTAAATTGTAATACTTCACATTAAACCTACCACAAACATTTGAACAGTACTACAGGCTATAATTTACCACTTCTTTTTAAGCGCAGATGCCTCATGGGGTCTATCCCAGACTTTACCCCCCTTCAGGTATTTATGGGGCTGTGCACTGAGTCAAGCTGATGCATAATGATATGGTCAAAATGATGGATGGAAATTGCCCTCATCCATGACACAACAAAGCAGCAAAAAAAAAATTACTTTGATCCTCCTCACTTTAAGCGCTGCTGCAAGATTTGACTGGCTGAACCCTCCAACCCTCTCCTGACTGCAACAGTTGACACGTATCAGCGACTCAAGTGGTAAATCATACAAGTTTTTCCACATACTATGGGCCTTCACACATGGTTACACCGCTCTAATCTCACACACTCCGCTGAACATGAACAAGACGAGAATGTTATATCACTGGCTGTGAGAGGAAAGAGGCTTTTTGAGAAGAGTGAGGAGCCCAGTGCTGTGAGGACATTGAGTGTTTTCTTGTTAGATACTGAGAGGTTGTTAACGGTGCCCATGATTATAGAGAGCTAATTCTCATCTGCCAGGTTTCACATCAACAGACTACAGTATTGATGAGGGGTGTGTGATTCACAGAACCTAGTGTTCATCCCTTCTTCGTTGAGGAAAAACTACAAAATGGACACTAAAAATTAATTTTGTTTTTTTAGCAAAAATATCTAAACATCCTAAAGACAAATCCCTAGATAAATACCATCCCTATGATAAATTCACTAAATTACAAAATTGACTTAAGAGTCAGTTCACCCAAAAATTAAAATGTGCTTGTTAATTTACTCATCTTCAGGCCATCAAAAATGTAGGTGACTTTTTTCTTCAGCAGATCCGTAAAGAAGATTTGTAGCTGAAACTGTGCTCCTTGGTGATCCATAAAATTCAAGTCAGCGGCTACCGTCACTTTGAGAGTCAAAAAAGTGTATCAGGCAACACTAAATTAATACCTGTGGTTTCTGACAAAATATGAAGTGAAAATATCCGTCTGCGCAAGAAGCGTTGATGTTGAACATTATTTACAACATTACCTGCAATATAATACATTTATAGCAAATTTTGTGAACTATCCTTTTAAATCTATTGTTTGAGAATTTAACAATGATTTAAATCAATTTCAATCTAGATATATTTTCCAAAAACAAGTCTATCTTTTGGAATTTGCTTTTCTAGTAAATTGTTCTCATTTAAAGATGTCTAAATGTTTCCTGAAAAACAAGACAAAACTAATGATTGAAAAAACACAACACAAAAATATCACTCTCTCCCATTTAATCCAATTCATCTGCCTATTTCATCTATTTTAAAAGCATGCTCTGTGAAACTAAAGGATACTTGCAAAAAAAAAAAAAGAAAAAAAGATATCTGCAAAAGAGGAAAGGTTTTGAAAAACATTCACCATCACAGAAGTCAGGCTCGTACACAAAGCAATCCAGACAGTCATCAAAGCTACTTCTGAGGTATACCGAGTATGCTTTGTGCTGAATAATTGAAGGTTTGAGCTCCAGGCAACGATGTCCCCCTCACAAAGGACTAATCTGCCATCTGAAGTCTTTATATATAACACTGCAATCAGGGGCCCAGACTGAGCCGGTCACTGAGTCTGACAGCCCTTCCTCTTCTGTTTGCCCAGAAGTGCCCAGGTGCATGTCTTTCAGGTGTTTTCTTCTCTGTCCTTTCAAAGCTGAGTGTCCACTTTGGTCACGCACTCATGGGTCCTCTGTAAAGCCAGTGTTTTTTTTGTGTGTGTGTGTGTGTGTGTGTGTGTGTGGAATCTACTCTTGATCACGTAGCACTCTTGTTCAGAAACTGGGGCTTATCTTCAACGGCCAGAGATCAAGCTGAGATGAATCGTTTTAATTCTGTGTAACAATGTTTCCTGATTTACCATCTTATCAGGTGAACAAACATTTTAGCGCATTGTAATGGTCACCTTTAGCTAAGTTACACACAAAGAAAGTACCTATTATTGCAACTGCATTCAATCAGTTTTCTTTTTATAGCAGTGAGAAATTCTGAACTATTTTCAAAATTATGTGAACAGCATAAAAAGTTTAAAGCTTTTACAAACAAGTATAGTTTGTAAAGTTCAATCTCAGACAGAAAAAGACCAAAAAAATATTGTGAAAAGACAGCCACAAATACAAACACACTACCGATCAGAAGTCTTATATAATAATTTTTTTTTAAATGTTTTTGAAAGAAGTCTCTTATGCTCACCAAGGATGCATTTATTTGATCAAATATACAGTTAAAACAGTAATATTAAATTCAGGATTCTTTGATTGATAGAATGTTCAAAATAACAGAATTTATTTGAAATAACAATCCTTTGTAACAAAATAAAATGTATTGCTAGTTTTAATCAATATAATGTGACATTGTTGAATTTTTTTTTTTTACCCCAAACTTTTTGATGGTAGTATATCACAGTTTTCACAAACATTAAGCTGCAAAAACTATTTTTAACTTTGATGATAAAATTCTCACAATTGCGAGATATAAAATTGCAATTGCGCGTTATAAAGATAGAATTGCGGGATACAACACGCAATTTATATCATGCAATTCTGAGAGAAAAAGTCAGAATCGTGTGAAAAAAGTCAGAATTGTGAGATAAAAACTTGCAATTGTGAGATAAATAGTCAGAATTGGGAGATATACACTCGCAATTGCAAGAAAAAAGTCAGAAGTGTGAGATAAAAAGTTGCAGTTTCCTTGTTTTATTTTTTATTCAGTGGCGGAAACTGCTAAAATAAAAAAGTGGCTTCCATGCTAAAATAGCAGATTATGAGAGGATTTACTGACTAACGGTTATTGACTGGTTGGCAGCAGCTTGTGGTCCAGCCCTTCAAACGAATTGCACTACACTCACACTTTGTCTCTGTGTGCTTGCAATGTCACAAGCTACAGCACAATCCCTCGGTGGCCTGGGTACTAACACCACCTGAGGGAACTACTTCTTTCTGCTCCTTGACATCCCTCAATCTCATGGGTTAATTCTCCTTCATCGCCATCTCTCCCTCTGTCGGTTTCTCTAACTCCTCTCTCAATGTTTACAGCAGTCAAGGGACTGGGGCTTCACAGTTTCAAAGCCCAGCGCTCTGGCTTAGAGGCAATTGGGACTGTGAGCAAGTCATTATCCTCCATTACCTTTCTGCTTTTATCTGACAGAATGCTCCTCACTGCTGCATAATGAGCAGAGATGAAATCACAGGAAAACTCAAACTTCTCCGTCTTTCACCAACTGTATTCTCTCTCCCAGAGAGTATTTTCTGGTTAAAACGGGAGATACTGAGAGAAAAAAAATTGTAACTCTGAGCTTGTCACTACATTGACATCCTGTAATATTCAAATATGGACCTTTCAAAATTTGAATGAAGAATCTTTGATTTGTTCAGAAAGTCAGGAAAAGAGTACAAGGGTCTACAATTAGTCTCTGCTGGAGATCACTTCAAAATCTGGTGGTATTATTATCCATGCCATTCAATTTCAATAGGCCCCTCCAATTTTTCAGTATAGTGAATTTTGAAAGCAAATTTCTAAAGTGAATTTTGAATGCAATCTAATAAATAAGTATTTGTTATAAATAATTATTAGTACAAGTAACAAATAAATAAACAAAATTGTATTCTTAGCTCTGGCAAAATAAAATTAAAAATATTATAAAATAGTCCTTAAACAAACAAACAATCACAAACAAAAACGTATCACTACCAAACACATATATAGAACAGAAAAATAAAATAAAATAAAATAAAGATCAGGAACTAAACAAACAAAACCTAAGACTAAACAAACACTTTTATAGATCTGAAAAAAAAAAGTAATATAAAAAATTCAGGAATTAAACAAACAAAATCTTAGCACTAAACAACCTTTTATAGAACTGAATAAAAATAAATAAATAAATACAATAAATACAATAAAAGTCAGGAATTAAACAAATAAAAACTTGCCACTCTAAAACACTTTTATAGAACTGAGTAAACTAAACTAAACTAAACTAAACCACTGCACTATTTAGTCAATGTATTGCCTATGGACACAGCATTTGGTAATTACCTTAGTCTGTATAAACTCATAGTAGGATTTCATAGCTCAATATGTACATTTCTGCAGGACATGTGTCTGTCTGAACTTGATTTTCATTCATCATCGTTGACACTGATTGCACATGTATCCACACAACATTCATCATTTCTTAATCACCGCCTGTTGTCTCTTTAAAACAATACATGCTTGCACGTCAGACACAATCAACCTGTTAAGCGCAGTCATTCTGTCATCGTTCTCTCTATTGTGCCCATAGGCAGCTCACAAACAGACATCTAGCAGAACAAGACACAAACACTGTCCATCATTATTAGACAATCGCTTTGGAGTGCTTCTATGTCTTTCATTTGATTCGCTTCCATCACTTAAGTTGGATAAAAAGCTGTCAGGGTCAAGACAAATGACCAGTAACCCTATTACGCCCCAAAGCCAAAATTGATTTGCATTATGTTTGCTGACACCACCTAGGATTATGCCCTCTTCTACTCTATCTCTCTTTCCTTTGCATTCCACTGCTGTTATTTACCCTTTGCTTTCGCTCTTTCTTTCTTCCATACTGCTCTCTCCATTCGTTTCTCTCTCTCTGCTCTCTAGCCTCTCTGAAATTGGTCCCTCAGGCCATTTTGATCTTTCCTGGCCAATTAGTTTGCTGTGATGTGCTTTTCATCCAAAGGTTTATTTTCAGGAGGCCATGGGTTGACTGGACTGAAAGTACAGCCCCTCCAGTGAAGCGTTCTGTTTCTCTGTGTCTCTCACCCTCTGTGTGTTTCCATGTTTTATGGGGACATTCCATAGGCGTAATTTTATGGGGACATTCCATAGGCGTATGGGGACGTTCCATAGGGGAAGTCGTGGCCTAATGGTTAGAGAGTCGGACTCGTAACCCAAAGGTTGCGAGTTCGAGTCTCCGGTCCGGCAGGAATTGTAGGTGGGGGGAGTGAATGTACAGCGCTCTCTCCCACCTTCAATACCACGACTGAGGTGCCCTTGAGCAAGGCACCGAACCCCCAACTGCTCCCCGGGCGCCGCAGCATAAATGGCTGCCCACTGCTCCGGGTGTGTGTTCACGGTGTGTGTGTGTTCACTGCTGTGTGTGTGCACTTAGGATGGGTTAAATGCAGAGCACTATTTCCTAGTATGGGTAACCATACTTGGCCACATGTCACTTCACTTTTTTTCACTTTTAATGGTTTTTATATGGTACAAACTGTATGTGCTATTGCCCTACACCAACCCTACCCCTAAACCTACCCCTTACAGGAAACTTTGTGCATTTTCAGATTTTCAATACACTCCATTCTGTGTGATTTATAAGCGTTTTGAAAAGTGGGGACATGGGGTAATGTCCTGAAAAGTCACCTTCTCCTTGTAATACCTATGTCATACCTTTGTCATT
>NW_015552549.1:776121-778632 GCF_001515605.1 Sinocyclocheilus anshuiensis
AAATGTCCCCACAAGGTCAAAATTTACTAGTATTACTATCCTTGTGGGGACATTTGGTCCCCATTACGTGATAAATACCAGGTACACACACACACACACACAAACAAACAAACACACACACACACACACAATCTTAAATCCAAAACACAGTGAAGACAGCTGAGAAACACTAGCCTTATTAAGACAGTAATTGTTGTACATGGAGATGTGAGGCAATTTCTGCATTGACACATACTAGTCCGCTGTACGGAAACACTGGTTTTCTCTCCCACCACCATAGGAGAACATTTCCAGTTGAATTATATTCATCCCACCAGGGTCATTTAGTAATCTGATTTTTGTCCAAATAATCATTTTTGAGTTCACGAGGAGGAATTAGACCAGGGTTTTAGAGTCTCTGTATTAAAACAAAAAACAAGGATGCCAACAGATCAACCCGAGAAATATTATCGTCCAGTGTCATGAAGAATGTCTAATGACGTTGAGTGTGTTTGCAACTCAGGGGGAGCCGTTGTAAATACCCCATTAAAAAAAGGTTATAAAAATTATAAAAACAGATTTGAAAATAGATTAAATAAAACCATTTGCAAATAGACAAAGCTAACAGGCTAACAGTGGTATGTTAAGCTTGTAGCAGACAAAATAAAAATAGGTCAAAGAAAAACCACAAAGATTGAGAAGTGTGTTATTTCACAATATACTTTGATTATTTACTATAATATATTTATTTTATGCAACAACAAAATTTAAATGTTTGGGGTTATTGAGGGTTTTCTTTCCACTTTGCCATCACAGGAATAAATTAAAAATTAAAAATATAAATTAAAAATAATTTTAAAATATATTCAAATAAAAAAAGGGATATTTTATACTGTAATATTTCAGTTTAAATTCAGCTTTATATCAAATAAATGCAGCCATGATAATAAATAAATTATATATATATATTAGGGATGGGAAGATTCCCCGATTCGCTCGGTGCATCGGCATAAAAAGTTAACGATGCAGTGCATCGGTTTAAAAAGTGTGCATCAGCTACAAGTTGTCATTTATAACGCGATGCATCGTTTCTAGCATATTTGAATTGGTAAAATCGATTTATTTATATATAATTACTAGTGGATGCACTATACTTTTATTATTTAGAAAGTGACCAATAATCTGTGACCAATATTTTATATGTAGATTGATTTCTACTCTCTAAACTGTTTCTCAAGCGTGCTCTCTCATCACCGCTGCTGCTGCGAATATGACGCATCATCACAACAGCACGGAGACTCGAGGAAAAACTGGGATTAAAGTAGGGTGACCATATTTTAGTTTTCCAAAAAGAGGACAGTGGGGTGCGGGGGAAGGAGGCAGGGTTTCGCCTAACATGGTATACATAGCAAGGTTTTTTTGTTTGTTTGTTTTGTTTTTAGAATAAATAAAAAGAAAACAAGTAGATATAATAGAAAAAGAATAGGGAATGCTAGTGTCAGAGGCTAATTTTTAAATAAAAATAAAACAAGTCAATAGAACAGAAAAAGAATATATAATGCTTATGTTAGAAGGTCATTATTTATAATAAATAAAAAGAAAACAAGTAGAAAGAATAGAGAACGCCAGTGTTAAAGGCTCTTTTCTTTTTAAATAAAACAAGTAGTTAGAATATAAATAGAATAGCGAGTGCAAATGTTAGAGGGTCAAGTTTATTTAATTAAAAAACAAGCAGATAAAATTAGAATTAGCATTAGAATAAAGAGTGCTATAGTTAGAGGGTCAAATGAAGATGAAAGAGATGTATTTTCAGCCGTTTCTTGAAAATTATTCAACTCATCTTCATTCCACCAGGAGGGAACAGTTAATGAAAAAGTCCATTAAAGTTTTATCACAGGTTGAACTTGAATGCAAAATATTTTAAAACAAGCATTTCAGTCAAACGTAATTTATGCAATATTTCAAACCTTTAACCCACTTGGGAAAATAAACCCATGGCAACAGTTTAAAAGTAGCCCAATTTCCAACGGAAAAAACGCGGACTTGGCAGCCCTACATCCAACAAGAGCTGCAGGAGTCAGATTTGACTGATCACAGGTCGAGAATGAGGAAAGATGACTGACAAGACCATTCTGGAGTATTTGCTGCTCAACAGATCCTGAGCTCATTGACAAATATCTGATCTTGTAAGATGTGCTCCCTTTACACAGAGTGCGTGTGATCGCGAAATCGAAAGTGAACAGCGCGCACGCTCATTCAAAAGAGATTTAAATACTCCACATACTGAAAGCGGCTCCCTGATGCACCAAAATTATATACAATATTAGAATGTTTAAAGGAGTGGACACGAAAATCGTGGGAGAGATAGAATGTTTAAAGGAGTGGACACGAAAATCGTGGGAGCGAAACACATATTGTGGGAGCAATGGTCGGAAATTCAGCGGGAACGGGATAAAGAAAACAGCCGAATCCCAGACATTTTGGGCGATTAAGAAATCCCGGCCGGACGCATTTTTTTAGGTCCAAAAAGAA
>NW_015552549.1:779197-780356 GCF_001515605.1 Sinocyclocheilus anshuiensis
CTTATTCTTAAGCAGACCTTAATGTCGATCATGGATCAAATCGATCCACCATGACAAACAGCGAATATATCTGTGCTGTTTAAAGCATTTAAGACGTTGTGGTTTCCTCAGTGCATATCTGACATGTCGCAGGTATATTTTTCATCTGTAAATGTTAGAAAGTCATGCAAACATATCCATTTTGCTGTCAGGAGCACTAAACAGACTGAGCGCAATGGAATAGGAGCGCAATAATTCTGAGTAAAATATACATTTTGCTAAAAAAAAATTTTGGGACATTAAATGTGTCTTTTGTAGAATTTTAAACCTACATATAAAGTGTATTTATATGATAGCAGTAACTGTAAGTGGACTATTGTAATAGGTAAATCAAATGTAAGCTAGTAGGCTACTAATTACTAAGCTCAAATAATGTGTGTTTCTTATAGCAGTTAAAATGTAGTCATTTTCTTTATTATTTATTTTCATTTTTAATTCAGTGATTTTAACCTTTAATTTAGTTATTTTAATGCTTTAAAGAGCAATTTTAGATTGTAATGTTCTAATGTTCTGCTATCTGTTCTGCAAACTATAAAAGGTACAGCTGTAATAAAACCAGAAAGAAAGGCTGCATGGCTAGAAACGTACTCGGTTACTAACGTAACCTCGGTTCCCTGAGATATGGGAACGAGTACTGCGTCTTGCTTAAGACGCATATGGGAAAAAGCCTTTTTTCTCCTGAACTGAAGCCTATTTCATTCATGCAGTGAAACTGCACGGCCATTGGTTCGTGCGGAGCTTTAAAAACGAACCAATGGCACGGCAGTGGAGCTGCACGAGCCTATGGTAACGAAGCCCGCCAAAGCCCGCCAGAATGGGCGGGGCATCTGGCTATATAAGCGGGCGCTCGCCACAGGATTCTCAGGTTTACTTCGACTGAAGCGACGACTGAGTCGTAGAGTCGTTAGGCCTGAATTCCAGACAGGCAGGGCTAATTGAGAGCGCTTGCAGGTCGCTTTACTGATGCTAGTGCTAGAAGCCGAGCAGTCTTTAGCGATAGCGACCTAATGTTGGCGTCTTGTAGTGGCTCGAAAGCGGGGCCCTTCAGGGCCCTCAGAACAGTGGGCAGGTCCCATGAAGGGACGGTAGGGGGACGAGGCGGATTCAGACTACTTGGACC
>NW_015552549.1:780622-781105 GCF_001515605.1 Sinocyclocheilus anshuiensis
TAGTGACACACACACAAATTTGAAGCTGCCAGCAGCAGCATCTGCTCCGATCTACGTAGAAGGATAGAGCCGCTCGATGTAAAGAGGGGCACTAATCCTTTTGTGTGAGACACGGATCGAAGCGCAGCGGGGAGGGCGAGTACGCAGGCTCTGTGTCGGCGTGAGATCGCTCAGACCCGGTTTCTTAGTTCCCAGGCTTCGTCGTTTCTCTCTCCGAGGCTTGCTGAGAGAGGAGAAACGTGAGAGCGGGGCTGTATAGTGAAAGGCGGTCCACGAGTGGAGAAAAGCGAGACTCATGCTTGAGTGAGCATTCTGTCTTAGTAAACGCGTAGCTCACTGCCCTTCTGCGGCGGATATGAATGCAATGGAGAGAGAGCACGCAGGCACAGTGCCGGCATGAGATCAGTCAGACCAATTGCTTATTCCCTGACTCCGCTGTTTCCTTCTCCGAGGCTCGCTGAGAGAGGAGAAACGGGAGAGCGG
>NW_015552549.1:781715-781911 GCF_001515605.1 Sinocyclocheilus anshuiensis
AGCGAGCACGCGGGTACAGTGCCGGCATGCGATCGCTCAGACCCGGTTGCTTAGTTCCCTGACTCCGCTGTTTCTCTCCCCGAGGCTCGCTCGGACCGGAACTGCTGCGTCGCTGTAGCGGATGAGAAGCAGGTCAGCTGTGCTGAGAGGTCCCGATTCCAGCTGCGAAGGCGTGTCAACGGCGAGCAGGCTTTCA
>NW_015552549.1:781921-782339 GCF_001515605.1 Sinocyclocheilus anshuiensis
AGGCCTATGTTAAATTTGCTTTATGGAACCAAATCATTTGACAATGAGTCAGACTAACTGAAATAAGCCTGGCTTATTAGGTTATCTTGTTTTATGAAACAGGCCTCGAGGCATTAAAAGTGATCATATTTTCTCCATTGCATCATATTGCATCGAATTGCATTGTGTTGAATCGAATCGAAACGAAAACGGATCGCACTGCATCGTAATAGGGGTGAATCATATCGCATCGCAGGTAGCTGCTTCATATGTATCTTTAATGTATCGTATCGTTGGCTATGCATCGAGATGCGTTTCGTATCGGCATGAGTCATGAGATGAGAAGGGTCTGGCTGCAGCCTTGCGCTTGCACTCTCAGACTTGCATTCTCAGACACTTGCGCTTCCGCTAGCGACGTCACTTGCAGTCTTTATTTTTT
>NW_015552549.1:782645-782837 GCF_001515605.1 Sinocyclocheilus anshuiensis
ATATGTCTTGGTGTTGACTCAAAGGATATACAGAACAGCAAATATGAACGTGCATTATGAAATGCATTGTAGCGTATGGACCAATCACACTCACCGTTTTTCATTAGATTTAACAAATCACAATCAGTTATTCATTAGATTAACAAATAGTCACAGACCCCTCACCCAATAAACATACTGGGTGCCAGGATG
>NW_015552549.1:784046-784772 GCF_001515605.1 Sinocyclocheilus anshuiensis
CATATCCTTCAGGTCATTGTGTATGTTGTTACTGTCCTTGTATATTGTCTTTTATATTGTATACTGTTTTATGCAGGCTTATGATGGAACCACTTGTTCCTGTCATCTTACCTATATGTAATCCTACCATGTTTAGTATCTATGAATTCGTCTTCTGATGATCTAAACGAGAGTGTATATTATATGTTGGTACATAGGCAATATATTAGTGTTCTGAGAATCTTTAGTAATTTCGATTCAAGTTCCATATGCAAATTGCCATGCTTTTACACAAAGGGTCATAAAACTCCTCAGTATTTCCAAATCTCCCGCTTGGAATTTCAGCCTTTCTCATTGGACAAGCTCATCCTGAGAGGCGTGAATCTTGTCAGGCCTTAAAGGCCTCACATCAGTGACCCGCCTCCAGTGTGCGGTTCTGTTAGAGTCTGAGAAGATGTGAGCTAGAACGCTCCTAAGGACACCCTAAGTTCGCGCCAGGCCTCGGGCCTTGACTTTCCATTCACCAAGATCATCTGACTCAAACTGGTTCTTTTCCATCAACCAACTTCAGCAAAGATCAACTTGAGCCTTCAGATTGCATCAAGCCTCTCTTTCAGACAGACAAGACATGCAAGTATCAAACTTAGTATTATTCATTGATACATTAGGTATCATTTGCACCTTTTTACAAAGGTGTGTTTGAACTAAGAAACTGATGTTTCCTTCAGGCTGTAGATCTGCTGAATA
>NW_015552549.1:785048-789764 GCF_001515605.1 Sinocyclocheilus anshuiensis
ATATGATGAAAATAATAATAAATAGAGTAGCCATTTTCAGTTCTTTCATAAGAATCATATTTGGGCTTCACAGGTGGGCAAATTGTTTATGACACCATCATTGTTTTGTAAATCCTTTATTTTTCACTTCTGCAAGCTGTACAGTACATGGCATGTAGAATAAGAGTGACTACAAATTTAGCTGCAGTATACCCATGCAGTCTTTGCCTACATGAATAAAATTGATGCAACTCCCTGAATGCATGAGTTTAATCATGGAGAAGCTGTGGGAATGTTCTCTTACAGACATCACCCTGAGAAACAATTATCATCCGAACATTGAGAACTGAGAGAAACGTGAAAAGGTTTTTTTGAATTTTGGGTTAACAGAATTTTTTCATCACTGTAAATATGTTTTACAAATCACAGCGATGCACATGAGACATAAAGCAATGATTAGTGTCAATAAGTGGCCTTCCTTTCTCAAGCTGGCATGAATAAAAAGTACAATTGCACGTTGTGTGTGTGGACTGAAAAAAAAAAAAAAAAAGCTGATGTGTTGTGATGGAAAGCCCGGCCGTCAGAGGCGATTATGCTTTCATGAGAAGGCATCTGTTCTCCTGATGGTGGTTGGGATGCGCTCTGCACTTGTATGTGTGTGTGTTGACAACGACTATAAGCTCAGCAAGCCTCTGAGTTCAGCAGTCTAAGCCACACATTGACCCACAATACGGCAACAGACCCACAGGGGAAATAAAACAGCGAGACAATCGGATTTCAGCACTGAGGCACTTGAGCTAAGGAAATGGAGGGGGAAAAGATCATTTAGGCAGCCTTGCGTTCCTTTTCTCATGTGCCCTGTACTGAACTGATGTCCACTTGAATTAAAGAAAGTCTCTATGTGATAATTAAACGTAATGGCTGAATAACGATTCTGAGGATGGGTTATATGGCCCATATGGAGCACTGAGAGACAATGTGATTTTACACATAAGGCACCGTCATGCCTCATGAAAAAGATAAACCAAAGGATATATACCAGTGGCGTTCCGTCCATATAAGCTGCGAATGCTCCGCATACCCAGGCCATTTGAGAGAATAAGTTCACGGGATAATTCATATAAACATGATTATAAGTTGATCCCTTGTCATTTGAAATGTAACTTAAAGCTTAAAGAGTTAGGAATAAGTACACGTAAAATGATTAATTTGCCAAACGGCAGGAATTTTCTTTAAATCTACCAGCTGTGGTTGCTTCCGGGCGAGCGGATTCTCCACAGCGTTCTCGCCTCCGCTCTGTTGCTATGACTCGTCAGGATTGTAGCACGTTCTCAGTGATTTGCTGGCCTGCGACTGATTTCATGCACGAGGTAAGCTGTCCGCGAAGCGCTCGCCCAAGCAGAAAAATGTGCTGTTGCTGTCAGATCTCGATTGCCGAAAATCACATTGTGTTTGATGCAAAACCAAATCGACTAAATCAAAAGAAAAAAACACGTAACTGTATATTTTTGTTTTCTCAAGCAAAGCAAATTTTAAAAGTCCACTGAAAACATATCTTCTTACATTTTTGGTCATAGAAAACGTATGTTGAAGATATACCGTTATTGTCAACGTTATTGTCTAAGCGGTAAATAAAAAAAAATGTTTATAAAAATGTGGGCTATATAAAATTTTAATAATAACAAACATAATATTGTTCCCTTTATTTTGCGTATGCTCGTGTCGCTTACAGTTGAAGTCCTTTTCTGATTTTATTATTGTTTGCAAGGTTGCAATGTTACTTTGCAATATTTTAAATATTTTGGGGTATTTTGCATGGTCTGTTATTGGAGTAGTATTACTCGGGTGGGAGTTTTAACTCTTATTCACTGGGAATAAAAAAATCATTTAGTTGATGCAGAGAGACATAGACTGGGGGAATACCCCCATCTCCCCACCCTGTGATTACGTATCATAACTAGTGATGGGAAGTCCGGTTCCTTTCCGCGAACCGGTTCTTTCGGACAGTTCGTTTCAATGAACCGGTTAAAAAAACCGGTTCATATCATAACGTGTAAACGTTACTTGGCGGTTTTTACTTGGAAAACCAGCTATATTTTTCTAGCATTCGAATAACAATGGATAAACCTGAAACGATAGAAGAAGGATTGGAGATGAATTTCATTTACAAATAAGTTAGGAAATGTGCATACTTTTTAAATCGGTTCTTATTTGTCATCTGTGATCCCTTTTGAGTGTCCTAGAAACTGATGGGGGGAGGGGTGTCACTTAGCATACCCGGTTAAAAAAAAGTCACCGCTCGCCACTGATATATACCCTTAGTACTCAGCCTATGGCTGGTGAGCCTTGTGACACTCTATATTGACTGTTGTGGCTCAAAGTCTCACTTTATGACTTGCGCCTTATATTAGTATACAAATCTTCTAAAAGACTACAATAACATTGAGTGAGAAACATACAGAAACTAAGAACATTATTTACTAATACTTGTTGATGAGAATAATAGCAATGTCTGATATGTGAAAAATAATTACAAATCAGACAAATCAGACATTGTTGCTTTTTTAGCCTATATACACACCACCGTTCAAAATATTGGGGTCGGTAAGTCTCTTATGCTCACCAAGGCTGCATTAATTTGGTCAAAAATACAGTAAAAACAGAAATATTGTAAAATATTTAAAATTACAATTGAAAGCTGCTTTCTATTTGAATATATTTTAAAATGCAATTTATTACTGTAATGGCAAAACTGAATTTTTAGTAGCCATTTCTTCAGTCTTCACATGAATCAGTCTTCACAGTGTCACGTGATCCTTCAGAAATCATTCTAATATGCTGATTTGCTGTTCTAGAAACATTTTATTTTTATTATTATCAGTGTTGAAAACAGTTGTGCTGCTTAAAGGGATAGTTCACCCAAAAATGAAATGGATGGCGTAGGACGTAGGCAAATGAAGAAATTCAAGGGCTCATATGATGCGATTTCATGTTTTCCTTTGTCTTTGGAGTGTTAAAAGCTGTTTGCGCATACAGAAGATCCGTAAAGTCGCAATGATTAAAGTCCCAAACCCAAAGAGATATTTGTAACACAGTTTGTAGATCGGGAAGAAGGAGGCGGGAACCGGCGAACATTTAAACACTTTAATAAAATAAACCAACACAAAATGAAAGTAAAGCGGCAGCCCCTCATGGACGACTGCCACACACAAAACACAAAATAAAGTCCAGGCCTGGTCCTCTCTCATCCAACACTGTCGTCACTCCTCCTTTTATCTTTCCGGAGCTCCTCCGTGGGACTCGAGACCGGTGAGGTGCGCAGGTGTCGCGCATTAGCATTTACTCCACCGGCCTCGCTCCGTTCCCACGGCTCTCGGCCCCGCCCCTCTCATCACAATATTCTTTATAAAAGTGAACGCTCAGCCATGCCTTCCTAAAACACCTCGTTCAAACACGCCCCCGCATGTCTATGTCACTGTGGGAAGATTTGCATAACACCGCCCAAATGTATACGCAAAGAAAGAAGGCGTAACTTTTATTCTCGCTGTAGTATTGTTACCACCGCCATATCATGGAGACGCTGTGTGTTTCATTGCAAAAGCCAAACTACTTTGTTTGGCCTTCCAAAAGAGGAAACAACTAGAACTCAGTGGTTAAGTTTTATTTACAACACTGTTCCAGAGCAGTACAACCCAAATATTCGAGTGTATGCAGCGCATTTTACGGAGGAAAACTTCCTGAACCTGGTAAGGGCGTAACATTTCCGTCACACGCTTGAGGAATTCAGCCAATCACAACGCACTAGATAGCTGACCAATCAGAGCACACCGCGCATTTCAGAACGAAGAGCTTTGTAAAAATTGACGCGTTTCAGAAAGGCGGAGCATAGAGGAGCAACAATAATGTACAGTATGTGGACAATAATGTGTTTTTTTAACCTTAAAACCGCATAAACACATTGCATTACACCAAATATACAAAATAATGTTTTTTTAAGCAACGTCATATGACCCCTTTCAAGGATGTCAAAATTACAACGAGAGTGAATAATCTCATTTACAGTACAAAAAAAGCATCAAAAAGAAATTTACACTACTAAATACAAAAAAAAGTATAAAAGTTGAAAGCTTTTAAATGAACAGCAGCACAAATTAAATAAATACTGAGCTATAAAAATAGAATTTATTTACATGAATGTTATGAAAGAACCACTTCACTACTGTACTGTAAGGAATTTAACTCATTAATTCTTATAAGGGAATTAATTATTATTAATTTTATTCATTCAGGTTTTGAAAGGACTCGAAACTGAAAATTCTAAGTCCACCTGATTAGAACTGATTTCAAATTTTAATAGTTTACACCTTATCAACGGTCGTCCAGCGAGACATTAATGTTCGTGTATCTTAATCTGACTGAGACTGCGAGGTGAGTGTCATCTGTTAGTTCTGCTCGACAGATGCTTCCTCTGGGCACTGGCAGAATAGAAGTGATGGCAATGGTTCCATTGGGTCTTGTGAAAGTTACGGTGTCATCATATTCATCTGACAGTAGTTGGACTGGTATGAGGCCTATGACCGGTATCGTTAGCTCAAAGTCATGGAATGTCTGGTTGATGAGCCATCCCAGGTGACTGGCTTTGGAAATGTTGATGTCTTTGGCCGTACAGTTGTTGAACAATACATACACAGCACGAGATGACACTTCAATGAGAGGTGTGGCTTCCAAGGTCAGTCC
>NW_015552549.1:791475-792395 GCF_001515605.1 Sinocyclocheilus anshuiensis
GCACGAGATGACACTTCAATGAGAGGTGTGGCTTCCAAGGTCAGTCCTAGTCTTAGGCAGGTCCTGGAAGGTTGGAAGAAGCCTAGCTTACTGTCGAGAGAGTGGCCAGGTCGCATGTTGAGGCGGACGCTGACGCTCTTGCTGTAGGCAGGTATTGAAACTTCTTGCTCACTGATCATGGCGCATGTGTCTGGCATTGTTTGACCAGATCGAAAGTTCTTGAGGTTGACTGCCGTGGTCAGATGGCGTGACAGGGGAGCCCATATGACGTCGTTGACAATGTCCACACAGGCATTTGAAGCGGCTGTGTCTTGAGACATGTAGGTGGCTCTGCTGTCCTTGATTCAATGCTCTGAATAATTTCAGGCTGATAGCGGAGTTCTCCGCCCATAGGGCTAATGTTACGTCGGACACTGATGTGTCGTGGACCTTTATGGCTGGGGGAAGCTGTGTTTTGCTGGCTGTGGCGAGGGGGGCGTGGTTTAGCGGAGTCTGCAGCGGGAGAGTTACCCGAGCCTCAGTCACGCTGACTCCGACTTCTTCCTTCCCTACACATTTTGCCTTTGAGACCACAAAATGCTACGTGCTAACCACTAGCCTTCAACGCTAATAGCTTAGCTTGGTTATTTGTTTACAAACAGCTCAAAATGGCGCTGGCGGACTGAAAGTTACCCCGGAAAAGGTTTCTTAGAACTACCGGGTTACGGCTGTTGCTATGGTGACGTACACAGCATGCACATGTGAGCTTACTAGCTGTGGGTTGTCAGTGAGATGTCAGCTTCTCTCGCACTACACAGCCAAAAAGCACTACAGATTCTTTTCTTTTCTTACAGCGCTAAACCATCTCAACTCGTTCGAGCGAGGTAAATTAATGTACCGCTTTACTGCAATAAATACAATAACTGTCAATGATATCTTCA
>NW_015552549.1:793228-793880 GCF_001515605.1 Sinocyclocheilus anshuiensis
ACAAACTCTGTTTCTCTGTGTTTTAATCTATTTTTCCGGATAAAAATAGAGAAAATTCATAATATCTTGGTGTCATTAATTTTTAAGTCAAATCTTTGCCAGCTTTCTATTCTCCACCATATGTACTGTAAGGAATTTAACTCATGAATTCTTATAAGGGAATTAATTATTATTAATTTTATTCATTCAGGTATTGAAAGGACTCAAATCTGAAAATTCTAAGTCTACCTGATTAGAACTGATTTCAAATTTTAATAGTTTACACCTTATCAACGGTCGTCCAGCGAGACGTTAATGTCCATGTATCTTAATCTGACTGTATGTATTTTCCTTGGGCTCCTAGCGAGGTAACATGATCTTGGCAAGGTTTGACTTTAAAATTATACGACACCAGACAATGATTCTTTATGACGTCCTTTTGGGAGAGCCCTCATTGGATTGGTTGGTTGCCGGGTTCCAGAGGAGCCTCTGGTTCTTCTGAGAGAGTCTGCTTGAGCAAGACTTTGTGTTCTGCAGAGTTACGAAGCTTCAACGGAGTAGTGTTGTTTTGCAAGCCTGAGGGGTGATTAAATTACTTGTCCTTTTCCTGTTGGATGTAGTAGTTCATTCATTGGTGGTCACAAGACCTCACGAGGTATCTATAAGTGGTTTA
>NW_015552549.1:794362-813901 GCF_001515605.1 Sinocyclocheilus anshuiensis
GTGGTTTAAGAACTTTTCAGTCCTGATACAAAAGATCTCTGTTATCTCCTGATTGGATTAGTTCGAAGCCTCATGATGAGTTGGTGCAGTGGCATATCAGTGTCCTGTTCGCGATAGAAATCCCTACACTACAATAAATAAGATTTTCTAAGCTTACATAAGAGAGAGAGAAAAGAGTCAAACAAACTGATTCACTAGACTACGACTTTCCAAGGTTAGGACAGAATGTAAATAATACATTTTTTTTTACACGCACACATGGAATTCAAGGACAAGGACAGAGTAAAAACGAACCAATTCACTGGAATGATTCAAACTTTCCAATGTTACATATGACATAAGAAATTAGCTTTTAGGTTGAACTGATTCACTTTCCAAGGCTACGTAATAGTGGAGTACAACAAACTATCCACAGAGTAGAATGAACTTCTTCACTAGAATGAATCTTTATAGTACTACAAATGACACATTCTAGTGAACTGGTTAATTTTGCTCTGTCGTCTCTGTCATGAATCAGACTTTCCAACAAATACCCTGTGTACGACTACAGTAATAAAACCAGCAATGTAGTGTTTGTTCACTAGGGATGTAACTAGGGCTGCACGATAAATCGCATGCGATATTTAATGCGCATCTTGTTAGTAAAGCCAGTTCTGTAATCAGCGGTAAATCTCCATCACGTGCGTGCTTTCACTGACATGTGCGTTGTTCACTGACAAGCTGCGCTAAACCATGTTCATATATGATCGTGGTTTAGCTCAGCTTGTCAGTGAACAACGGCTCTGTGTAGTAAATGCTGCTTTGTGTGAAAGCACGCATGTGATGGAGATTTACCGCTGATTACAGAACCGGCTTTCCTAACAAGATACGCATTAAATATTGCATGCGATTTATCATGCAGCCCTAGATGTAACGGTACACAGAAGTCACAATTTGGTGCATACCTCGGTTTTGGGGTCACGGTTCAGTACAACAGGCAATTTATTTTTCATTTCTTTTGAACAGACAGTATACATACATGTAGCATGAGCAGTTGTTTTTGATTTGAATTAGATTGTATAATTTCGAGATTTAAAGCAAAAACAGAATAGTCTGACTTATTTGGCTGATTTGTGAAATTATTCTACATAAGACACCTGCACAAAACAAAAACAGCAGAGGGACTGAATGAAAATTTTAATTTATTCTCTGACAGCAGGTGGCGCTTATGGAACAGCAGCGATATAGAGTTTCCATGGTTACCATTGTAAACGAAGCAGCTGCGCTTATAAACACTACTTTAATATGCATTAATATGGATGTAAGAAAATGCCATCAAAACATTTCTGAAGGTCACAGGTTATATACATTCATATAAACCCCCACATATTTGTCTTCCTATATATATCGAGCATCGCGAACAGTGAGCTTGATCTGCCCGGTACAGTATTTTCTCCTCCTTACAGACTTCCAAAAAATTCAACACAAATTACATTTTGGGAAACGATTGCAATGCAGTTTGTGTGCAATTCTGGAATCGAGATCGGCCAAAATAAAACAAAAAAAATCGGTTCCGATTAATAGCCGGTAGACCAGTGCATCTCTAGAACCCAAAACTTTCCCACACTGCTGATTTAAAACAAGCAGGCGGTTCTTCGAGCCCTTCCATGCCGTCTGAACTCACCGTTCTTGTTTTGGGTTGGTGCATAGATCGTCTCTTCTTCTGCTCTTTTCTGTTGTGACGGTTAGCGTAGCATTACCGCGCGCCCCCTTCTGGACTGATCGCCTACGAGTGACTGAACCGAACCTGAACCGAGCCAGGGGCATAGCATCTGGGTATGCAGGGTATGCACGTGCATATGGGCCCGGGCTGATTGGGGGCCCGCCAAGGGGGACCATTTAATTATAACTAGGGAACAAATTCTTAATTTGTGGCCTAAATAAATAAATAAATTGTCTGCATGACATGCAGGGCTCGGTAATTTGTTGTGTGCATTTGTTATATTGCTGTCGTAGAACTGCGTCATTTTTTAAAAGTACGTGCAAATGCTGCATTGCCACGGCCAAATAAAATAATTAATAATTACAAAAAAAAAAAACCTGCGTGAGGTTGGTAGTTAGCTAGTTGAAAAGACTGATCACAACTGTATCACATCTAGCTTCAGCGACACCTGCACCATTTTAATTATCTTTCTTTCATTTAAATTAACTTTTATCGAAAGACTATCAAAAGTAGCCATTCTTTCCATTGAGAATACTCAAAGCCTTAAATTAAACACCAAGGACATTATGGATGAATTTGCCGAAAAAAAGGCAGAGAGAATTAAATTAAATTAATTACAACTAAAATGAATGAGTAGCCTAGTTCTTTCTTTCTTTTTTCTTTCTTTGTTTCTTTCTTTCTTTGTTTTGGTTGGCTGTGCCAAGAGTGTGTTTGCATTAAGTAATTTAGTAAATATGGAAGCGTTTTAGTGCCATAATATAGTCAAAATTACGAGATTGAGAAAGTTGTGTTATATTGCGTGAATAAAGTTAATCAATGTGAAAATTCCCCCTACTCACGAAAAAAAAGGTGTGTGGCAGTTAACTGACTGAAAATAATAAAAAGTTATATCGTTGGCGTTTCTGAGGTAGGCTAAATGTTTTCTTACGACTGTTATGACTATTCACAGGCTGTTTTATTGACGATTTTTGAAACACTGATTGATCGACCGATTAGCCTACATGAGACATTCAAGTTGTTCTGATTTTTTCAACATGTCTTCTGATTTTCATTCATGTTTATCTCATGCTGGAACTAATAGAAAAATAGATGATTGATTCATTTCACGTGCCGCTTGAACTGAATATGATCTCACGCCAGATTAAAGAGTGGAAAAAACACATTTATTGTTTGTATTTTGTGATAAAATTGACAGAATTTAAAGGCTAACAAAAACACTAAAGTAACAAAACACGCTTATTGCTATTATTATGTGGCTGGTGCGCTACAAATAATGAATAGACTTGAAAACATTAAATATTATTTCCAAGCTTTTATACCGTCAATAAAACAGCTAGTGAATAGTCATGTAATGTTATTTACCTCAGAAAACATGACAATAAGGAGCGTTGGAGCCTACATTAAACTATAGCGTTTGGGGGGGCTGTACAAATGTTTTTTGCATATAAGCCCAGGGCTGACTTGTTAAGTCACTGAACCGAACCGTGACGTCCGTATCGTACAGTTACACCCCTATAGGTCGCTATATACTCACTTTGCAAAAAGTAGCTTGTTACTGTAAAACTTACACCGTTTTGAAAAATGTAGCTCAGGTAGTAGCGTCGTTACTTTTAGTGAGTTACTCCACAACACTGACACTGATCTGTTCACATATGTGGGAGGCAGTGAAGGAGTCACAGCAAAGAATCATTCTCTCAGTGAGGTGCAGGTGGAAAGTATGTGAAGTCAGTTCTGAGGATCTCAGCCTCACCTCCCCTCTAGTGGATACACGCTGTCAGTCTCCCATTGCTATACAGGCTGGAAGCCCTCAAGGTGGCCCGAGGCAGGTGCTAAAGCGATATGTAAGTGTATTTGTGAAGGAGTGAGTGTGTGTGTGTCAGAGACAGAAAGACTGGACTTGTCTGTTCTGATTTGGCTGGCTGTCAAAAAGCAAGATATTTAGCTCTTTTTTTTTTCTTTCAACGGATGAATATTCAATCTAGTGTTGACTCGCTGGAAGTGGTTTTCCCTGCAGACTTCACACCTCCTCTGCCCCTTACGACAGAGAAACGGAACATCCAGCCTATTCAAATTTTTGGCAAAGAGGAAAACGGCTACAAACGGGTCATTTGGAAACATCTGTGGCCACAATCATTACCTTCCCTCTTCCTCCACGCCTCAACTACACTAACAAACATTAGTGCAACGCTTTCACTCATCTGAATTACCATGGTAACAGAGCCCACTGCGAAAACTGACAAACAACAGCGAGCTGGTTGAAGATCTGTCTTGATATTTCATAACAACCACAGAGTGAGCCAAGTGTGTGTGAGTCAGTGATGGACCCGTCCATGGAAGCATCTGTCATAACTCTTGTAATCTGTGACAGGAACGGTATGTGCTTGTATTCAAAGATGTAAAACGTTCTGAGAAATTATACTTAATGTAAGGGCACTGTGTTGCAAAATTTTAACTCAATTAAAAGTCAAAGTATATAGCCAAAAGTTCCAACATGTACTTGAACTGAAGTATTTAACAATAAAAACCTTCATAAAAGCTGACACTTCTAACAAAATCATTTTATTAATTATATGTTTAATGTTTTCCGGTAAAACAGCCCAAACATGTTAATTTGAATTTACCTGAGAAGAAAAATTGAAGATAACACTATCATGGGTAAGAATAAAGCTTGTTGAATAAAGCTAAGAATAAAGCTAATCACATTGTTTTGAATACAATGTGATTAGCTAAGTATATAAAAAAAGGAAAACCTCTTTTTCCCCATTTAATATGACTATATAACAACAACAATAGTAATAATAATAATAATAACAAAAACTGTTTTTATTTGATTATTATTTAAACTGATTATCAAATTTGCAGTAATACTGTAAAATACAAATAAAAAGTATTTAATATTAATAGTATTTTTTTTACAGAACAACAGTAAAATTACAATACTTATGGTGGTCTTAATTTCTTTGCTTTCAAACATTAAACTATAGAGCTTTTATTTTGGCAGAAAACCATAGGAAAAACTTACAGCTTCTCTTTTATAAACAATTCTCATTACAAATTTGGAAAGGTGGTTGGCGTGTATTGCATTTTCAAATGCACCTTATAAGATACCCAAACTCTTAGAGCTTGCAGAGATGGTTCATGTAGAGCAGCATGTACTGCTAACTTTTTACTGCTAACATTTACTGAGCCACTCCGAGACACTGGAAACACCAGATCATGAGCTGCTTGCGTGTAAATTAACACAGTGCCATATTTCATCAGCCAGCTGGTTAGTCTCACAGTATCACTTGGCGATTAGGAATTGTTTTTGGCACTTTTAAACCCTGACTGAAATGCTAAGTGTGTTCCACACACAGCCACTAGATTAAGTTTTTTTGCTTTAAAAAATAAGTGAAAAGTATATGCAATGACATATAATCACCATGGGCGTAGCTTGTGGGGGGGCCAGGGGGGCCTGGCTCTCCCATAGCGATTTAAGAATTTTACTAAATATTTATTTATAAAGTTTTTTCTATGAAGTAAAAATGTATATAATGCAGTTAATAATACATGTAAAAGTGAATACGTAAAAGTCAATAAATTTTAAATTGTTGTTGTATGTAAATTAATAAATCAAAACAAACTTAACGTCTCCCTCAATCTCATTTGCGTAAGAATTGTCACGTGACGAATCTGCATTTTGGTGGATAATAGACTTAACGGTAATGCTTGCCTGTTGTGTGGAATAAAATGATGTTCCGCGTTTTTAACAACATACACGAACTGCAGAGAAATCTGGAGACAACGAAAAACTCTGATGAAGATATTAATGCCGTGCTTAATGATTCCGGACTCTGACAATCAGATAAAGGTGATCCACAGGACGCAGCAGGTTTAGCCGCACACTACTTTTATGCCGACCATTTACATCCAAATGTTATTTAATTTTCACAGAACACAACCTTTAAATAGATTTTAGAATATAAACTGTTTATCGTCTATTCAATAAGACTAAATAAAAAGTGTGCGCCTCATTGTGCATTAACTTGAATCAAGCCCAACAAATGTCTGTTTTAAAAACAGTGGATGAGTAATTCACTCCTTGATTTGCTTAATAAAAGCCTCCTTTGAGATCGTTTTGTTGATAAACATGTTTATTGTGCATTTTAAACGTGTTTATTGCTAAGTTTAGTGTGGCAAAATAGAAGCGCAGCTGTAATTTGTGGGCAATGAATGTGGTTACCATGACAACCTCACGCACTTGCCACTGCTCTATGTGAATATGTAGATTTACTATAGCAAAACTAAAATGTGTTTAAAAGTACGTCTGACCAAATCCACCGGTTCAGTTTGGCCCCCCCAAACTCAAACATCAAGCTACGCCTATGATAATCACTCAAGTACTTAATACTCCTGTCTGTATTCCAGTCATTCTGTACTCTAGTCACTATGCAGGTGAAGGGTTCAGCACAGGGTAACATCTATATGGGCGACCTGACATAGCCCCTGTGGACAGAATGAAGTGGATGGAGGTGAAGGATGGAGCACAACAAATAGGGACAGACGGGAATTCTGATGCAATGAATATCTGAGGGCTTTTGTTCATGCCATAAACAACATCTGCTCTTTTCTTTGCACCCACAGCACGTATAAAAGAATCTCTGAGCTGACTTACTGTGCAACTGCTTCACAGGAATCTTTAGGTATTTAACAAAGGTGAATGGAAACATCTCCCCATTAAAGGGGTCATATGATGTTGCTAAAAATAACATTATTTTGTGTATTTGGTGTAATGAAATGTGTTTATGCGGTTTAAGGTTAAAAAAACACATTAAATCTTTCCACATCGTGACGTAGACATGTGAGGGCGTGTTCGAACGAGCCGTTTTAGGTAGACGTGGTTGACTCTTAACTTTTATAAAGAATATCTCTTTGGATTTGAGACTTTAGTCATTTGATTTTTTCTGAAATCACTGTGGTTATGGATACTTTCATCAGTATATAAAAATGTAATGGCTGTTGAAAGAAGTAAGAATAAAAGCAGAGGCACCGTTACTGCCTCGCTTTGTCTCCATTTCCATTTCCATTTCCATTCCAACTCCTGTTTTCGTCTGTGTCTTATAGCGGCGAATCATTTCTTTACCCCAAAGTACAGGAAACCTTTGACTTCCTGGCCCCCTGATGCATGAAGTCTCCTTGTCAGGCTCGGCTGGTCATGGTAATTGGTCTCAATAGGCCAGGGGACAAGATAAACAGAGAGACGCCATTAAGACTTCACTTCCTGTTGGCATGCAGACCAATCTAGATGGCAGAGACGCACTTACTCGTTTCTGCCAAGCAATTTGCCTTTTTTTTTTTACCTCCACAGCTCTCTGAAAGAGCACTAGGCTTTAAGCAATTGAGGATTATTGAGAGGATACTTTAGAAAAAGACAATTGTACTAATCCTATGGATTAGTCATGTTTTTCTTTTTACTTTTCTTCTGCAAAGAGACATTTTGTGGCAAGTTTAATTTCTCAGGAAAGTGGTCATAATGTAATGCTATTGTTGCACTGAATTTGCTGTGTTTCTTGACTGTTCAGGCATGACTTCAGATGCAAGGTATTCAAAAAGCCCATTCATTCCTCTGTGCTGCTTTTGCTTTGAACTCCTCTGAGTATTTAAATGTTTTATTAAATAAAGCACAGAGAGTATTAAAAAAAAAACAAATTTTGTTTCTCAAGTGAAAATACAAAAGCAGCCGAGCAAAGATGCTCTTAGCACTGGAAAAATAACATTGTCTAAAATCACATTATTAATCTAACACTAAACTCACAACAGCACCTCAAGGGAAACAGCCTCTTCTTTATTAAACATGGCATAAGGCTGGAAATACTTATTTATTCATGTGTACTTTCGTGAATCTCAGTTGGCTCTGAAAATGTATGATAAATGTCCTACATTAGAGACAATTCATTCAAGTTGAAATGTAGAAAGATCAGGCCCTTCCTAACGGAGCATGCTGCACAACTTCTTGTCCAGGCCCTTGTAATTTCTAGGCTGGACTACTGCAATGCTCTTCTGGCTGGACTTCCATCATGCACAGTCAAACCTTTACAAATGATTCAGAATGCAGCAGCACGACTGGTCTTTAACGAGCCCACGGCACACCTCTTTTTATCTCCTTGCACTGGCTACCGGTTGCGGCTCACATCAAGATCAAGACACTAATGCTTGCATATAGAACAGCCTCAGGCTCAGCACCCGCCTACTTCCACTCACTCTTACGAATCTACATTCCCTCCAGATGTCTGAGATCCCCTATCCGGAATGCTGATTCCCTGACATTTTTAAAGCGACAGCTGAAAACTCACCTCTTTCGTCACTGTCTGACTTCATCCTAAAAAAAAAAAAACTTTCTCTTTTCTTTCATCTTTCTCTGTCTAGCTTGTAATTATTTGAACAATGCTTGAAACTTGGTATGACGAGTACTTCCTGTGTTTATATGCCTCTTTAAGATGAATCGCTTGATGTATTTCCCAATTGTAAGTGGCTTTGGATAAAAGCGTCTGCTAAATGAATAAATGTAAATGTTCAAGTTCAAATTACGGCCTGTTTTAGTGTTTGGATTGTTACTGTCACATATTTCACTGTTAAAGACGTAGTTTACCCAAGAATGACAATTCTTTCATTATTTACTCAACTCAACCTATTATTTCCAAATCTGTATTCTGGTATTTGTACTGCGAAACACAAAAAGGAAAAATTTCTGTCCATTTTCTATACAGTTGCAATAAATGGTAAACAAAAGCTCCAAAACAGTCATAAAAGCACCATTTTCAAGCCTTCCAAAGCCATACCATGAAATTTAATTCTTTATTCACTCTCAAATCAGTTTGCAGCTCTCAAATCAAATATGGTGCAGCTTTTAAGTCATAATACAGGTTCTTGTGACCAAATAACAATTGATGTTACTGACATCCAATCTGCATCATATTTGATTTAAGAGTCCAAATCACTCATGTTCTGCATTGCAATGATTTTGATTTGAAACTAAACTATGACTTAAATTTCAGTCTGTTCTTTACAAAAACATGATATGGCTTCAGAAGACTTGAAATAGAGTGCATAATTAGATTTTTTTGGAGCTTGATAGCCAGTATTATAGTATAAAGTATGTAATTACAGTATGGAAAAAGCTGTGCAAAGTACTGTATGTGTTCAATGGCCTAAACGGCAGCATCAGAGTTTGTAAAGACATCAGGGTGAATAAATGACAGAATTTTCATTTTTGGGTGAACAATTTTTTTTATTTTTATTATTAAACGGGACTGAAGCCTCTAAGCTGTTGCAAGTCCAAGAGCTGGGTTTACACAGTGAGACTGCACTGTCTGCAGCACTGACAGCACTTACTGCGAGAAAGAGGAATGGTCACTTATCTGCAGAAACCTGTGTACAGTCAAAGCTAACAGGCTTAGGAGATAGAGCCCAGCCTCAGCTGTATAATTGCCTAATCCATTTCTCCTCAGGAACTCTGGTCTAAAAAGTTCTGCTGAAGCACCAGGTAACATCATCTTGACCCATTTCTGCCTCTATCAGCTGCTAGTTCAGGTTTGGTGGTGGGAAGCTGAATGGCGCTCCACCCAGTGCATCTGTTAGGAAGCTCGCTCCTCCTACAGCAGGAGGTCCAGACTGTGGAGAAGACATTTTGAGGTCATACAGTGACTGTAAGGTATGCTAACAAACGACCACCCCTGGTGAAAGTCTTTTAGTTTAGAAGAGGGCATCACAAACGAGATAGAGAGAATGCTTCTTTTATGATACCACATAGAGAGGTCTTAACCACAAAAGTAAGAAAGAATGGGTGCGATTCGATCTCATCAATACTATCTACAGTATCAATTCCAAGCTCCTTTGCTCAGGATATATGTATGGTGGCTTGTTTTTATCAAAAGGGCTGGGCAGCATGTAATCCCATTAAAACAAAGGCCTGGCACAAAATGAACAGCATAAAATTATCTCAAAGGAGGTAATTTATCAATGTAGTACCTGCACCTCAGATGTGACCCATTCTCTTTGCTAATCCAATCAATAGACCTCTTAGTGGAGATACAACTACTCTGAATTTACAGAAACATTTTGGAAGGTGAAACTTCACGTGCATGGACTGTAAATGCTGAAGTGATGTTTAACCAGTGAATATTAACCTAAAGACCAGCAAGGAATAATATATAACGCTACTGTAAGAAAAATCTGGGCCAAGGCCATAATCTAAAGTGTTCTGTCAGTAAGAGATATATTATCCCAAGTTATTTATGTTGAACTAACTTTAATTAGCTTAAGTAGGGTATTCTGTTGCCATTCATTCAGAGTGACTCCAACAGAGGACCTATAAAATAGCACATGACAAGACGTCATAGTTACAATTAGTTAGGGGATATTTCACAAGCCAGTACTGCAAATGACCCAATAAAGCACTGCCTATATTAGCATATGACTGGATAACAGTCAAAAAGCACCCTACTGATCAAAACTAACAAAAACAAAGCGAAATGGTTGCATTGATAAAATTGTTAACTCATCCAATAATAATTCTGTCATCGTTTACTCATGTCTTTTCAAGCCAATATGACTTTTTCTGCTGAGAAATGCAATTAAAATACAGCAACAGCTTTTAACCATCAAAAAAAAGACAACAGTGACAAAGTGTTCTAAAGTCGTACAAGAGCTTTATGTAATGTTTCTTTTGTGGTTGATTCATGAATAAATCATTCTGATCAGTTCAATTAATCGGTTAATCCATTTTATATAACCACTCTGAATTATTTATGCACTAATCAGAATGATCTGGTTCTCAATTTCAACTCACTGACTCAATGATCCAGCAACAACAGTTAAATGCTCACTGGAGGGGAAGTTTGTAAACAATGGTTTGAATATTTCTAATCACATAAACTTATTGTGTGGGTTCAAAACAACAAAATGTTCAACAAACCACTTTTGTGATGCTTTTGCATAATTTTTGAGCTAGAAATCTTCATTCCTATTTGTTGCATGAAAAAGAACAACCAGTACATTCTTCAGAATTTCACCTTTTATGTTCAACAGAAGAAAGAAAATTTAGGAATGACATGAGGGCAAGGAAATTATGACATTTTTCTTTTTGGGTAAACTAATTCATTGAGGGCAACGCTCTCTAAACCAAAAATATAATTCATCTGTTACTCAGAAAAACCTTTCATGAACACAACAATAGCGGAAACATGGTGACATTGCATGACACGAGACTTGAGTACCCAGAACAAAACCTTGACAGAGAGCTGCCAAACCACTCATCTTTATTTTTCAGTCTCAGTGTGACTGAGTGTTCTCCTTCCGCATACTTCTTCAGATAATGCCCCAGCTCAATGTTATTAATGCTCAATTTCTCCCAATTATAAAGCTCCTCAGCACTGGAAGGTGGCCAGTGAGGGAAATATGGATGAGAGGAGAGAGTAAGAGACACAGCTCTGTGTGCGGTCATTTAATGTGTGGAGGATGGGCATCTGAGAACCTCTGATTACTCCCCAACACATGCAAACAGACACGACAAAATGTGTGCAACACACACACCTACACACAAACATGCTTTATACTGTTTATCTTCAAGCACTGTCCGATCTGTACAAACGTAAGGAGCCAAGTAACACATTAATCCCTCTCCTGGGTTGCTATCGAGTCCCTTGGAGCCCCCACTACTTCAAAGCATCCCACTGACAAGTACAAAAAAAACATCTCAAGGCCATATTGTCTGAGGCAGCCAAAGGCCCTTATAATAATGAGAAAGTAATGAACGCCTACTTGTATAGAACCCCCCACCCCAAAATTCCCAGTAAGTCATGCTTCACAAACCTTGCCACTTCATGTATGATGCCAGAATTGCATTGATTTTTCATGTTAGGACAGTGTTCAAATATAGGCCAGGCCTCTGTTACAGAGGTAGATGTCTTTGTACTGCCAAATGTATCCAGCCTCTTCAAGTAAGAGGGTAAAAAGGACGAGGAACCTCCTATTTTACATCCAAGTATATTTAGATAAATGTCATATCACTGCAAAAAGCAAGCTGAGAGCCTTTTTACAAAACAGACGCATTTTATCATTCACCCAGAATATTGAAACAACGCTCTGGAAAGGAGGGGACAAATCAATACTCTCTCTATGAGGAATGGCCTGTGAGCAGCCGAGGGAAAATTCCAGAGCAGCGATACGACGAGCCGAGTCTAAGCACCTGAGACCCTGTAAATTGAATTCATTTGTCTTTACCAGCACAGCCACACACACATACACGGACAATGGATGGTCAGTTCGCTGCTCACCTCCACTGAGCCCACAATCTGCCAGCTGTGCAGAGCCCCTGCACCAGGAATCAGTCTCAATTCCCCACACAGCTTTGGCACGGCCCGAGCTCTCATTTTGCGCATTCTCATGTTCTGACTTTTTTTTAATAAGCATGTCAATTCGCATGTCAATTCCTGGAGCCCTGAATGTGTCAGCTTGTTGCTTTTTAATTATCCTAACTATTAAAAAGAAAAGCATAAAAAATGTGTTTCCCTTCAAAGGTTTCTGGAAAACAATAATAATTTATGCAGTCAACATGTGACTAGGAAATTCATTAATGAAACAGAAAAATTAAATATAGTTATAAACAAAAAGAATACAGAAAAATACAGCAATAAATGGCACAAAGACCACAATAATAATAATAATAATAACTATATATATATAGACACACCATATATATATATATATATATATACACACACACCAAATATTAAATATTAAAACAACAATTTTAAAATGTTTACAAAACCACAAATACTCTAATAATAACAACTAATGTGTCATCAATGCACTCTAGGTGGAACTGCAGCATACAGACACACACAATATTTACATTATACCATTGAGTAATGAATGATGGTACTAGATGGCAATACCAAGGCACTATGATTTATTTCAAAGAATACCATGGTACCATCATAGTCATTTTTGACACTTCAGGGGCCAGTTGAATAAACATAGCCACTAAGTTAAGACTGTGTCTTAAGAACTAGTTTGACTAGCAATTAGCCAAGGGGTAATAATTAGTCTTACTTTTCAGATTCAAATTAGACCAATCTACCTTTTTGTAACCTAATTTAAAAAGTTATGACCACTCCCAGAAAATAAATTAATAAAATAACAGGCATGACTTTTCAAGACTTATCTAAACAGTTCATGCAACTGGCCACTGGTAATTTATGATGTAGCATTTTCATAAAATGTCTTTACCTGTCCAGAGACGTTCACAAGCTGCACGTGCAGGTGTTGAATTTAATAAATATCTTCTTCAGCGCTGACAAACGACAGGATACATTTGCTGGTTTGGCTTGAAGAGACTGTATCCAGTTTATCCAGCAAAGTTTTTTGTTTTCTGACTTCTAAAGTATTCCGTTACTGTATGAAGTGAGAAACTACTCCAAAAAATTCAGTGTGTGAATCAAATTTCAGACTGAATCAAAAATCGATTCAGGTCCTTTTCACAAAGCCATTTGAACAGTCCATCGAAACTAAAGAGTGATTCATTCACCAATCCGGCATCGGTTGTGGCTAGAAGGGATACAACAAAAACCGGAAGCTTACAATAAATTGAATTTTCTACCTATTAAATTGTGTTTTATTAACGTCTACACCTACCCCAACCCTAAACCTACCCCTTACAATAATGCAAAAATAGAAATTGTTGTACAGTGTGAGAAAAATTACGCTATATTGATGTGCGCATGCCCAATAGTTTGTGCTGTATGCCATATAGCCTTAACCTCCGGCATCGCCAGTTCTGCTGAAGGCAGAAGGAAAAATACCGGAAATAGCGTATTTTGTACACTTGTTTAGACACTCAAGCTGTGTAAAACACAGCACCTGCAGTACTGGTAAATTCAATTACCTATATATATGCTACAGACACACATTTGTTTAATTCTATGGAAAATATAAGCCATTTGCGAAATATACAAAGCAATAACCCAACACTATACGCAAGGCAGTGGTTCTTTATTCATATAATTCCTAAAACCACTGGATTATGTTGATAAAATAAATGAATATGTCAGCAAAAACAGTGTAAACACATTCATCCACAGCAATGCACCTTATTGTGAGTATCATAGGTGTGCAATAGAAATGTGAATATATATATAAACATGCTTCGTTCCTTTAGGGTTTTTTTTTTTTTTTTGCAACATTATTATGTGGATTTTTATAGAAACACCTGAGAACAATCATGACAAGACATGATAAAAATGTCCTCTTTTTCCCCATTCATCTTCAGTCTTTATTTAGTGTTAGTTGTTTTTGCAGACATGAGCAAAAAACAAAAACACTTTAAGAATATACAACCAATCTCTCTTTCTCTCTTCTCTGCCTCTTTATCTGTCTCTCTCTCCACCCCAAAATAAACGAGCAGTATACACTGATGCTCCAGATAGTAGTTTGTGACTGAACCTGATAAGGTTCCTTGCGAGTGTGTATTCTCCATGTACAGGTGTATGGTCTTCCCTGTTTTTCCTTTTCCCACCCCTCCTATTTATCTCTGTCTCTGCTCACAGGCTGCTTGGGCCAGATAAACTCAAATCTGGGTGGAACATGAAGAATGTGTGTCCAGTTTTGCAGGAATCCCTTATATACATACTATGCACCATTTACCGTCTGGTCCACTGGTTTCAAAAAGTAACTATTTGATAAGATCAGCGTCATACTTGCTTTGAAAACCGTGTTACACACAATCTGTATTTATGATTAAAGGTATATTCCTTTATTAATTAAAATTAATTAATTTCCTCTTTTCATCTCTCATTTTCTAATAATAATAATAATAAAATAAAAAGTGCAAATGAGTGAGGCATATACAATGGAAGTCAATGAAGACAATCCATAAACATTAACATACTCTCTGTTTTAATAACAGTCACAATATGTTACATTATTTTAGTGACAAAAAATAAAATAAGTTTTACAAATTTGTTGCATGACAACATTAACTATAAAGATAACAAAAAAAATGTACAGCTCAAATAAGACCCCAGTATTAACAAAAGCATTCATTTAAATGCTTTTATTTATGTATAGGCTTCACATTTCTCATTTTAAATTCTACAAAAATTGTCCCATTTACTATCATTGTAAGTGGCTCACTATAACTTTTGTTTTTCTTTGGCAATTATTTTTGTAGTAATCAATACTATGCCAGAAATGCTGTTGAATGATCCTGTAATGAACCTGAAGCATTTCTTATAAGATTATTTAAGTTAAAAATTTATAAAAATACGTACCGGGCATAACAAGTGTCCAACTGCCACTTAATGTCAGTTTGAGAACACTCACAAGGCAGAAATCAAATAGGCTAGGAATGCAGAGAAAAATAGAAGACATTTCTGCTAAAGTATGTTTGTGTAAGGTATGTGTGTACACCTGTTATATAACACACTCAGCACTTTTTACATCGTTCATTTGAAAAGATTTCACAAGATAAAGTCCTCAGATCACCTCTGAGACTCCAGGGCCTTTTATTCATTCATATTCATGCACTTTTGTTGAGTGCACTTGTAGCTTATGTACATATCATTGTGTCACCATTCATAATAATGTCTTTACAAGAGATATATCAAGTCAAATGACAATGAAACAATGACAGCCTGGTTTTGGTTATATGTGTGTGTGTGTGTGTGTGTGTGTGTGTGTGTGTGTGTGTGAAACACATAACAGCTGAATTCACAGGCACTGTACTGATGAGCTTCGCTCCAGTGATCCCAGCGGTGGTATGTCATGTGAACCCAGCGTCAAAGAGCAGAAAATCAAGGAAAAGAGAGAAGAGAGAACTGGAGAGGATTGTCCACTGATGTGTGGGGATGTCTATAATCTCTTAAACGCTGTCAGGCTTTTATTGTTTCTAAACCTCATGAGTAAATACCACTGGCCTTTTTCTATTTCCATCGTAACCTTGACTGCTGTCAGGTCAGCACATCATAATTCTCTTAGTGGACACAGCCTCGCAGCGGTACGCGGCTGAAACTTAAGGCACAGAGTACGCTTCACCTGTCTCATTTATCTCAAAAACACTCCTGCACATAGTAAACAAGTCATTTTCTTCATAATAAAAAGCAAAGTAAAAAGCAGACAAAATAAAAGCAAAGTTCACACAACTAGTTCAGTTTTGGCCATTTCAGAGAGTCAAATTCAACATTGCATGAGCACTGAGCACTAAAATACAGAGCAAAAATAAAACACAAAATTGTAGGCTAACAAAAATCTAAATTACAAATGAAGATATACTTCAATGAAATGGCATGGTGGGCCAAATCAAATGTCTTCATGGGCCAACTTTCGACCTTGGTACGGCATCTTTTGTCTACAGTATTTCTATGACGCTATTTATGTCATATATGTCAAAAATAACATAATAATAATAAAATAATCTAAACAACTAATCATATAATCACAACTATTAGCAAAGCACCTGAGGGCGTCAGTGAGCAATGCATTTTTCAAATCCAAGGTACTTAACAAAGCTCTTCAGCGCTGCCTCCGTTTGAATGAGCTCATTGTGCAAAGCCTGCCCACTACTGCTCATGAGAATTGATGAAGATTACTAGAGAAATTGCATATGGTTTGTATTAAATTCACCTAAATAAGGGTTTGCATGCTAAAAAATATATTTGTTGAGTATGAAGAGTAAAGGTCACGGATAAAGTCATAAGAATATCACGTATGTGACAATGAAGGAAGCAGTACAATGGTTTGGAGGGAAAAGTTTGACATCTGCATTTCTGCACACATGGTGCTCAGTTTATGATAAGCATACTTATACTGCCACCATGTGGTCATATGCCATATTCAACTGTGGCTCTTACAACTGCAAGTGCAATTTTAATTTGTGAGAAGCTGATCTGAGCGAGAAACACAACGGTGAGTTAGTGTAAGTTGACAAGACACTAAAGAGAAAGAAAGCCTGTTGGTTTGCTTCTCGCCTTTTCATGAGGTAAATTGGATGTATGTGACTGACCTTATCAATGGACTCTGGCCCCAAACCTCTTAACTGCTAGCATTTACAGCTCAAAGGTTAATGGAAGGAGCTGGAGCCAGACTGAAGGTTATGGACGGAGCTCTCATCTTCCTGCCAGCTCTGACTTCAGACAACAAGCACACCCTCATGTCTCCAGCTCAGAGGAATTGCAAACTCACTTAAATGAGATTTAATGAGACTCATGAGAGGATATTTATCTTTGGATTTGCAACAATACAGTGGTTGCATGGATAAGTTGTAATATACAAATGGCATTTAGCATGATAAATAGCTTTTAGAGCAGATGGTAATCTGTCAAAAAGAGTTTTGCAGATTACAAAAGCTATTAATATATTTGTAAGTATGAATCCTTGATTTAATTTCATATTTAAATTAGATGAACCAGAGAAATTGTTGATATTTATAAATGTACTTTTCATTGCAGTTTACTGATATAGTTGCTGTAAGGAAATAGAGCTTCACTTGAAGAGGGATGAATTAAGAAATGGATGAAATATTTCTCAAAATGATGACGTGTCTTTCGAATATATAAAGAGCACCAGGTGCAGTCCCAAAATCAGATAGGTTCTTGGTTTTATTTAAAGTTGATATATACTATTTCAAGTCTTGTTGTAACACACACACACATCCAATCTCCAAACCGCTTGTTCTACATAGGACACGGGGATGCTGGAGCCTATCCCGGCTTCTCATGCCAAAGGCAGTGAATCACCCTAGATGGAAGTAAATTAATATTTTAACTTGTAATTCAATTAATAATGCTTCTATAATGGTATGCATGCTCTTCCTGCATTGCACTCACTATGCTGCCAAAGAGGGCACCAGTCACACTGAACAAAATGAAATATCGCCATCTGCTGGTGTAGAGTCACACCAGCATCTGCCTTGAACCTTCATAGGCTACATATAATACATATAATCTCATTTTACAGTAGTGTACAGTACATATATCTTTTTAATATTTTTATTAGTTTTTCATTCTTAAACACATTTGTACATACAGATGCATATGAATGTTTTTATATATACAACTTTGTATGTACAAGTACATGTTTCTGTAACGCTCAACTGTTGAACTCTCAGCATTGTCAGAAAATCAGCATTTTCTCATTGCTGTGCCCACTGAAATTTCAACATTCTCTGTGAACAGATGAACATCAGCTGCAGCTTGTTCTGTGAAGATTTGTATAAGGAGGACAGGTAAGTAAATTGACAGATGAGTGAAGGCAAAAGATCTAGCATAATAATAAATTAAGCAAATTAATTGACAAATGGGAACAGACAAGGACAGAGAACTGGTGTAAAAAATAAATAAATAAATAAATAAATAAATGAGCACATATCCTGAAAGTGTGAAAAAACAGTTTGAGAAGTTAAAAAGTAAAATCAGATTAAATATATTATTATATGAATTTTAAACGTAGTTGCCATTTTGTTTTTAAACATCCTTCTCTTTTTTTCTCCCTAATTAAAATTAAAAGCTGATTTTTTCATCAGCCATTTTTCCAGTCTTCAGTGTCACATGATCCTTCAGAAATCATTCTAATATGCTGATTTGGTGCTCAAGAAACATTTTTCTATTATCAATGCTGAAAACAGTTGTGCTGCTTAATATTTTTGTGGAAACCATGATACTTTTCCTCAGCATTCTTAAATAATATAAATTTCAAAAGAACAACATTTATCTGAAATGGAATCTTTTGTAAAATTACAAATGTCTTTACTGTCACTTTTGATCAATTTAATGTCCTTGCACAAACACACACACGTTACATCCATCTAAAAAACAAGTCTGCTGACTAGTCTGACTGAAATGTGAGATGGTGTCACACTAATGTAAGATCTTATGTCTAACTGCTAAGATATGACTTAGTTATCACAAATAGCAAATTAATGAGAAAATGGTATCAAATCACCAGTCCTTTTAGCCTCAAAGAAGTGCATATAGCCTATAATACTGCATCATGTAACCTGATTTCCATCTTTATGATTAATTTCTATGACTTAACCTACAGCTACACGTGCATCTAAATAAATTAGAATGTCGTGGAAAAGTTCATTTATTTCAGTAATTCAACTCAAATTGTGAAACTCGTGTATTAAATATATAATATTACCACCCCTTAATCTGTAAGTTTCCACCCATGGCACCGTCATTTGATTTGGCAAGCGACAACAATGGTGTACCAGCTCTAATGCCATGCCGAAAGTTTGAGCAAAACATGCTAACTGTTCTGCCTTTGGCTGCACCGACGAGCACAGAACACTATTTAGATTCCCAGCCTCAGAGCAGACAAGAGAGCAGTGGATTTATTGATTTATGTATATTGCTGCTGCCACACATATCTAAAATAAATAAACATGCGTTACCTTCACAGACATAACTAACTGTTTTTGTAACTCATGTTTGTTTTTAACATAAACTTGTGTTTGAATGAGAACTTAGTTTAGTACTCACATGCTGTGACAGCCGCTTTCTGTCCGTGTGCTTCGGATGCGTGCACTCAGAAAACCTTATATCAGAAGTTTAAACTCGTATGGTTTAAAACGCATGATTTCAGCGTGATAAACATGATAATCAGAACCAAAACAGATGTTTTTAGCAGGTCTGAGCTGTAATGGTGCAGCTCTATTCTGGAAAAGGGGGCGGGGAGCAGCAGCTCATGTGCATTTAAAGAGACAGGCCTGTCAAAATAGGCATTTTCAAAATTATATTATAAATGATCTGTGGAGTATTTTGAGCTGAAACTTCACAGACACATTCTGGGGACACCTGAGA
>NW_015552549.1:816333-834540 GCF_001515605.1 Sinocyclocheilus anshuiensis
TAGTGCAGCGGAGTTAGACATTAATCACTCTAGCCTCTAACCATTACTGTAAAAGCTCTGCTAGCTTCATTCTCTTTTGACCCTCAGTACTGCACAGTTTTTACCATTCAGCTGAAAATTCAGCATCTTGATGAAATAAGACTGAAGTTCATCATTTATCAGTGATAGCCCATGTTTTCAATTATGCTGCATTTCAATCAACCCCAAAAGTCACAATGTCCAAACTCTTACTCTGAAAAATGCGCTAGCGTGGCACGTTCATAATAGGGCTGGGACAATAAATCGATGCATCGCGATTCATGGATCGATTCTGAGATTTTCGGAATGCATCGTGATTCTCTCTCGAATCGATTCTGAGCTTAGTTTTTAACAGCAGATGGTGCTCCAGGCTAGTCTTAAAGGTGACATATCATGAAAATCGGACTTTTCCAGGTTTTTTTAAGTGCTATAATCAGGTCCCCGGTGCATCTACCAACCAAGGAAACGTGAAAAAGATTAACCCAGTAACTTTGTTTTGGTAAGCCTTTTTCTGCAAACATCTGAGAAAACGAGCGCGTCAGATTTCGCTCCCTTGGTGACGTGGCAAAGCGATCTCATTATAATATTACCACCCCTTAATCTGTAAGTTTCCACCCATGGCACCGTCATTTGATTTGGCAAGCGACAACAATGGTGTACCAGCTCTAATGCCATGCCGAAAGTTTGAGCAAAACATGCTAACTGTTCTGCCTTTGGCTGCACCGACGAGCACAGAACACTATTTAGATTCCCAGCCTCAGAGCAGACAAGAGAGCAGTGGATTTATTGATTTATGTATATTGCTGCTGCCACACATATCTAAAATAAATAAACATGCGTTACCTTCACAGACATAACTAACTGTTTTTGTAACTCATGTTTGTTTTTAACATAAACTTGTGTTTGAATGAGAACTTAGTTTAGTACTCACATGCTGTGACAGCCGCTTTCTGTCCGTGTGCTTCGGATGCGTGCACTCAGAAAACCTTATATCAGAAGTTTAAACTCGTATGGTTTAAAACGCATGATTTCAGCGTGATAAACATGATAATCAGAACCAAAACAGATGTTTTTAGCAGGTCTGAGCTGTAATGGTGCAGCTCTATTCTGGAAAAGGGGGCGGGGAGCAGCAGCTCATGTGCATTTAAAGAGACAGGCCTGTCAAAATAGGCATTTTCAAAATTATATTATAAATGATCTGTGGAGTATTTTGAGCTGAAACTTCACAGACACATTCTGGGGACACCAGTGACTTATATTAAATATTGTAAAAAGGGGCATAATATGTCTCCTTTAAAATCATATATATGTGTAATTATAGAACAGTTAAATGGTGCTTCCCCTTGGCTCAGTGAGAGGCACATTTTAAAATGAGACATGACTCAAGGTCTTAGGCAGTATGACATCCCAGCCCCAAATCAGACAGCTGCCACACGGTGTGACAGAACCCTGCTTCCAGTTAACTCTGTTATCCCAAAATCACATGCCCTTGTGTCCACTCTATTTGTCATATTCCATTATTATTAATTAATCAATCAATCACGTATAGGCATCGGATGTCTGTTCTCTACGGAGCATGAATATTACGGATGGAAGGGATAGGCTGACTAAACCTCTCCAGCATCCTCCCTCCCTCCCTCTCTCTCCTCATAATTCCACACCCTAGCGGATACACAGACACCAGCAGACGCAGTCTGGGTAATCTCAGCAGACACCTTGTCCTACTCTCTTTCTACCAGCCAGTGGATACAGCCACTCTGTGCACTGCGGTAAGTCTTTTATCATTTGTATCAATAGCCATCCTCCTTCCTCTGCATGTGCTTGTGGGTTTTAACATGATTTATGTGACGACTGGAGATGGTAAACTGGCTATATGTGCAGCAGCCACAGTGAAGAGAGATAGAGGGATATAGAAAAATGGATGGCTATTTCTCCTGCGAGGTAGACACTGCAGTCTAGTCTAGAAAAAAAGACTGCCTGCATGCTTAAATGGAATGAAGCAATGTGGAAAGAACAAAGACATAGACATAACAAAGCAAGGGCATCCAGTGAAAGTAAAGAGGGAAATGTGCTGGTTAGGATGCACGGAGAGTTGGCTAGGAGGGCGGATAGCATCGGAACATAATACATGCATGCTGGAACACGTGTGCTACATGCTACCATCACACACACATGTACAGAGAGAATGGAACCATTTCTTCCCTTAGCATCTGACTGAATTTTCACAAAAGCATAGCATTCTTGAAATATAGCATTCTGATGGTTTAACATTTGAAATAATTGTAATATCTAGCTCTATTTTAATCAAAAACATTTTAAGACCTTGCTGTGAAATTGCTAAAATAATGAGTGAAGAAACAGCATGCAAGATTCCTTTATGAAACGCTACAAAAGACAAAAGCAAGGTCAATGCTCTGTAAGTCACATCTGTCATCTCTACTGACAGCAATCATGTCTGACAAGCCAGACCTCACAGAAATCGCCAGGTTTGACAAAACCAAGCTGAAGAAGACTGAGACAAAAGAGAAGAACCCTCTGCCCACCAAAGAGAGTGAGTGTCTGTTACATTACAGCATTCAGTGTGTCCAGTCAGTTTGGGTGTGGTGTAGGTCTCTCTTTTCTCCCCCATCTGCCTTTCTCTCCTCTGCAGTGATCTGTCTACCTTCTCTCTTTATTTATTGTTTTGTTTCAGCCATTTCTTTCTCTTCCATCTTATATACCTTTCTCTGTTTTTCTTCCACTCTCACTCTGGTCAGTCTTTTTTTCAGCTTCTTATGTCAGCAGATGGGTGTCAGCTCAAAGTCCTCCATCAGCATTGCAGTGCAGACCTAAGCCTGCTTGCAGAATTTCCCATGTGAATAAGCATCTTATTAGCAATAATGCCACGCTCCCTCATCCTTCAAACACATCTCTCTCTCTCTCTTAAGAAGCTCTACTGGCACAATAAAGGTATTTACGCTTCTAAAGCATTAAAAACATTTACATTTCATCTTTTTCTGTTTTCAGCTATCGAGCAGGAGAGGAAAGGCGATGCCACCCCTTGACCTAAGAGACAAGGAGAAGACAAGCACAAGACATGTTCTTCTGACATGACAGATTTTACAATTCCTATTTCTGTTTAAAGGGTGCTATTGCCCCATGTGATGCATGGTTACCATTGCGATTGGAGTCACTGGGGCCTATGAATGGGAGTGTGATGAAGGGGGAAGACTTGAGACAGGGTTAAAATAGATATTTTACCAAATTCTGTTTAGTGCATTTTTTTAAAGGGTTTCTTCATGAAATAAAGACAAATGAAATGTAAAACAAATAAAATACCAAATATGACTCCTCTTCAAAAAAAGACTTTTCTTTAGGTGTAAGTACATGATTATTCAAAACACAAAGTCAAAGCCTTTTTTGCTCACCAAGGCTGAATTTATTTGATCAAAAATACAGTAAAAATATTATTACAATTTAAAATAATATTTTAAAACGTCATTTATTTTTGTGATGGCAAAGCAACCATTACTCTATTCTTCAGTGTTACATGATCCTTCAGAAATCATTCTAATGTAGTGATCTGGGGCTGAAGTAACATTTCTTCGTATTATCAGTGTTGAAACATTTGTGCTACTTAATGTTTTTGTGGAAATGTTTATACTTTTTTTTTTTTTTTTTTACAATATACTTTGATGAATAGAAAATAGTTAAAAAGAACTGTATTTATTGGAAAATAATTTAGTAACAAGTCTTTACTGTCACTTTTGATCAAATTAATAAATCCTTGATGAATAAAATAATTATTTCTTTTGTCAAAAATCCTACTGAATACAAACCTTTAATGGTACTGTAATTCATGAACCTCACTCTCTCAGGCACCAATGGTGGGGTAAGTTGTCACAATGTGAACAGGTTTGAGAAAAATACTCTTGAATTAAAATATATCGCAATAATCACCTGACTTGAAATAAATATATAGGCTATGGCATCTAACTTGTTGAAGTTGATGTAGAAGGCAAAGATATGTGTTAGAAAGCATAAGATTTTTAGTAGTAGTTATACTTTATTTATCATTTTGTTTCAGCCATTTCATTGTCTTCTATCTTATATCCCCTTCTCTATTTTTCTTCCACTCTCACTCTGCTCAGTCTTTTTTTCAGCTTCTTATGTCAGCAGATGGGTCTCAGCTCAAAGTCCTCCATCAGCATTGCAGTGCAGACCTAAGCATGCTCGCAGAATTTCCCATGTGAATAAGCATCTTATTAGCAATAATGCCACGCTCCCTCATCCTTCAAACACATCTCTCTCTCTCTCTTAAGAAGCTCTACTGGCACAATAAAGGTATTTACGCTTCTAAAGCATTAAAAACATTTACATTTCATCTTTTTCTGTTTTCAGCTATCGAGCAGGAGAGGAAAGGTGATGCCACGCCATGACCTAAGAGAAAAGGAGAAGAAAAGCACAAGACATGTTCTTCTGACATGGCAGATATTACAATTCCTATTTCTGTTTAAAGGGTGCTATTGCCCCATGTGATGCATGGTTACCATGGCGATTGGAGTCACTGGGGCCTATGAATGGGAGTGTAATGAAGGGGGATGACTTGAGACAGGGTTTAAAATAGATATTTTGCCAAATTCTGTTCAGTGCATTTTTTATTATTATTTTTTAAAAAGGGTTTCTTCATGAAATAAAGACAAATGAAATGTAAAACAAATAAAATACCAAATATGACTCCTCTTTTTAAAATTATATTTGTTTAGGTATAAGTAAATTATTATTCAAAACACAAAGTCAAAGTCTCTTGTGCTCACCAAGGCTGCATTTATTGGATCAAAAATAGAGTAAAAAATATTATTACAATTTAAAATACTTCTAAAATTACTTTTTTCTATTTTAATATATTTTAAAATATAATTTACTTCTGTGACGGCAAAACAACCATTAATCTTTGGTGTCACATGATCCTTCAGATATCATTCTAATGCACTGATCTGAGAATTCAATTTCTTATTATCAATGTTGAAACATTTGTGCTGCTTAATATTTTTGTGGAAGTTTTTTTTTTTTTTTTTTTTTTTTTACAGTGCTTTAATGAATAGAAAGTCTTTACTGTCACTTTTGATCAAATTAATAAATCCTTGCTGAATAAAAATATTATTTCATTATTTCAGCCAAAAATCATACTGACCCCAAACTTTTGAACGGTTGTGTAATTCATGTGTCACACACTCTTGGACACCAATTGTGGGGTAAGCAAACAGGTTTGAGAAGAATACATCACTTGAATTAAAGTTTATCACAGTAATCACAAAAAACTTTCACAATGTGCCGGACTTGACCAGAAATAAAATATATATTGCATGCATCTTCTTGAAGTAGAAGGCAAAGATAGGCTATGTGCTAAAAAGCCATGGATTTAGTACTTGTAATAGACTACTTTAGAAATACATGATTAAGTTAGTGGTTACTTCGAACATATTCTAGTTTTCAACCTGGCATAAGCTTAAAAGTAGGGTGACCATATTTTAGTTTTCCAAAAAGAGGACAGTGGGTGCGGGCAGGGCGGAGGGGTTGGGGTGTGGTTGGTTGGTGGTTAAAGTAGTGCCCAAAGTATATATCCCAAACATCAAAACTCAAAATATGCAATTTCCATATCTAAAATACATATTTTACAGTCACTGTTATGCATACTGATCATAAACACAGCTAAAAAGCTTCCTACCAGTGGCCCTCCTTACTTAACAGCACAGTTTTATCATAGGTAGAATGCAAAATGTTTCAATACAAGCATTTCAGTCAAATTTAATTGGGAAATCAACACATTGCAACAGTTTAAAAGTAGCCCAATTCCATGGAGAAAAAAAAGCGGACTTGACAACCCTGCATCCAACAAGAGCTGCAGGAGTCAGATTTCACTGATCACGGGTTGAGAGGAGAGATGGCTGACAGACCATGCTGGAGGATTTGCTGCTCAACAGATCCTGAGCTCATTGGCAAATATCTAATCATCTTTTACACAGAGCGCGCATTATCGCAAAATCGAAATTGAAAGTGAACAGCAAGCGCTCATTCAAAAGAGATTATACTCTGCATATTGATAGCGGCTCCCTGATGCGCAAAAATTATATGCAATATTAGAATGTTTGTGGGAGCGGGCGGGACTGGACACAAAAATCGTGGGAGCAGGCGCTAATGGTCACAAATTCAGCGGGAGCGGGATTAAGAAAACAATCCCTAGCAGGGCTCTAATTCAAAAACGCACACAATGAATTGCGACTGTAGAAAGCAAAAGCCGATCCCGGACATTTTGGGCGATTTAGAAATCCCGGCTGGACACATTTTTTAGGTCCAAAAAGAGCACATGTCCGGGAAAAAGAGGACGTATATGGTCACTCTATTTAAATTCAGAATGGTGCTAATAGAAGGACAACCAAAAGTGTATTTTATAAAAGTGTCAAATAAACGAGTTTGTTTTGTGGTGTGGCCAGCAGGGGCGCCACGATTAATAATAGCCCAGCGGTTCTTAATCCTGGTCCTCGGCTCAAACATCGCTGATTATCCGATACTAGGCCTACGTGCATTTTACAGGGCTATTCTTGTTTTTACAATTAACACCTGCTGATGAGGTGCTAGAGGACGCACCTAGATCTCCTTTGAATTCAATTATGGTACAGATGTCATTGAGAAGCGCGGCTGCGTTCTGGCGTCACTGTTCTTGCCACCCATCTACCGCACTCTGAACACCACAGTGCTTCTCCGACCCTTATCGTCTTTTATGACCAATTTATCTCTCTCGAAATCTGACATAACTAAAACCAATAAAGTAAACTGATAAAGAATTACAAACACAAATAAAAAGCAAAATGTCTATTTGGTTTAGCCTATGTTCCTTGTGCAGACACCTAATGAACGGGTCCTTTTCGCAGAATGTATGCATATAGAAAGGTTTATAAGGTATGTATGACGTTAATTCCCGGACCTACGGAGTTATAGGCTATTCGAGAAACATTAAGTAAAATGTTTTCTTCTATGCCGAACGTTTTAAATTCATGTATTAAAGGTCACTTTTATGTTTTGGAGATTTTTTGCTTCAATAAAAGTCTGAACTTACTGAAAAAGGGAACGTTGGAATACGTTAAATGTTTTGCGTAAAAAGTTTATAATTGTTTCTTAAATCAACAAATAAATATACAAATATTTATATTTTATAAAAATACTGAAATACATTTTGTTATGTGACAAAAACTACGCAGAGGATCTTTATTTCAAGGTCATTATATAACTTTTTTTTAATTACCAAATATTCGACCATTTTATGAAAAGGCGCGTTTGCAAAACAAATCACATTTCAAATAACTTGTCATATGTGTTTTTATATTTCCTTCCTTAATCACAAAACAAGGCGAAAAGCCTTAAAAGCATAGGCTAATGAACTGCACCTGAGCCTCTGAGTGACTCGTCAAAATGGATCTTCTGTGCAACAAGCTGAGCCATGTTCCCTGATTTCAGTCTGATTTGGGGAGTAAAAGCTGTGGCCATTTTTAATCCTTACTTTGTGATTATTCCTTTATTGCACATATTTGTTAATTACATGAATTAAAGCGTGAAAGTAAGCGATGCGTCATTGCCTTCAGTTTGTTACCCCATGAAACCATTCGGAGATATCTGCGACAGAACGTTTATGGCACGACGGTCCCATTTAGATTAGGTCTGCTTTTACCAGATCATTGTTTAATACGGGTTTGTTTTGTAACAAGTAGGTGTGGGAATTTGGGTTTCAGGCACCATGTAGACTTGATGATGCCGATGCCCAATTAGTGGGGATTATCCTCACTTGCGCGTCCCTCCATTGTCTTCCAGCCAGCAGCATTGGTTAAACCATTATCCGACCATCAAATAAATGCTGTTTTGAAAAGGGATTGTGAGTGTCTACCGATTTGATTCGAAGATGTCAATACTTGGTTTCAACAATTAATCTTCCACGAGCAACAATTTCTAAAAACCACATCTCCATATAGCGTATTAATTAATCGCAAAAGTCATCGAAAGTAAAATGATGAAATATAATCGTTTTCATGATTGTCCTTTTGTTTATATTTTTCAGCTGTTGACCCCTTGGTGACAAATAATAACTTAGTGCGAATTGGCTTATTTGACACATGATTGAATTGTCAACAGTAAGAACTAAGTTATGAAAACTAGTTGCCCCATTATTAAAAACTATGATTTATGTCTCCTATTAAAAAAAAAAAAAAGAATAAGAAAAAATGAACTTTTTTAAGCATATGATGTGTACCTTTTTTGATAAACCAGTCAAATGACATGCAGTATATGGGCAACTTAAAAATGACAAATGTATACATTATGGCACAAGTCGTATGGGTCAGATGATGGAATAAATCGTATGGATTGATATACATATTTGCAGACTAGTATTATGACATGTTGCAGTCTATACATGTATCGGACTACATTTCCAGACATTTTCACACCAGAGCTGTTCCCAGGGGATCCGCTGGTCTTCTGATAACACCAGAGTGTCAGAGGCGCAGACGTGTTACATGTTATTTGCATGGCCTTTAGCGAACGGAGCCGAATGGTTTCATGGCTTTTTGTATACAGTGAAGAGCAGCCCCTTACATTTCAGTGTAATTTCCAGGTGAAAAACTTTCTTTTGAGTCAAGACTCAAATAAAGAACATCTATAAAGTCAAGAAGCTTAACCAAACCGACAAGAATTTAAAATGTTAAATGGGGTGTTACTATACAAGCTTGTGTATATTTATGTTTTTTATTGTGTATATATAGAATAGTCTATTATTCCTAAACTAATAAACCCTTAATTTAAGAAGGCAGATAAAATGGCTATTCTGATGCAAAAATGCATGTCCAGTGGTAGGCATGTCCAACACGGAATCAACAATCAACTCCTTCAACAAGTCTAATGGATGGATATTAGACGAGCAGTTCGATGGGTTTGGACAGTCCAATTCATCCAAATAGTCTTTCAAATACACAAATGGTAGCACATTAAAGTTGCAAGCATAATGTTGAACGGACAGTAACTTGAGTAACTAAATAGTCGGGTAAACGAGTTTATCAATGAACATATTGAAACAACCCTCATCATGAAAGATGGGTTAATGAAAGCTAGACTGAAGGGCTTAGGGGAAAGTGTTAATGCTTTGAAGTGCAGTTAAGGCCACACAATTCCAGTGACCTCCTCGACGTCTTTTCACAGCGAATTGTCAAAGGTTGGGAGATGCCTGTCAGTCAAAGTTGGCGACAGGTATAAATGCCTTGCTCGTTCGAGCACTCAGTCACTTGTCTTCTGTCTCTTCCTGGGTATCCATATCAGTGTTTGTGCCTTGCATCTCCACAAGAAGGGAGCATCTAAGAATCAGGGGTCGCTCACGCAGCAATGGACCCTTGCCAGCTTTTTTCATCGTTGGTGATGTCTATGTGCTGTCACATACTGTCGACAACAGCATGGTACATAAATTTTTACAGAATATTTGAAATATGTTATTATATTTTAGTTGTTTTATCACTGGTATTTATTAACAAAACTTATGTTAACGTCATGCTTTTTTCTTCTCTTTTTCAAGGTCGGTGAATAACTTCCTGATGACAGGACCAAAGGTAATTTAAGTTTCTATATCTATGTGCAGGGATATTTTATTTATTTGACATGCTATTTATTACATATATCAAAATGTCTGAACGTACAATGTCTAATTAATGCACGTATTTTACATCTACCAGGCTTACCTTACATACACCAGCAGTGTGCAGGCAGGGGCTCAGAGTGGTATTGAAGAGTGTAAACATCAGTTCGCATGGGACAGGTGGAACTGTCCGGAAAGCGCACTGCAGTTATCTACACATAACGGCCTGCGAAGTGGTAAGCACTATTATTCGCTTTAAGCAAAATCAGATTATGTATTCTGCTTTAATTTTCACTCTTAACAATGAAGGTTTTACAGCCTTACGTTGGAGAACATTTTTTAAATTCCACCAAGATATATTTTTTTATACTTTGTGCAGAAACTTATATTGTAACACCAAAAACTTGCAAATACGTACTTTTCTCGTATATTACTTTGAAAATGCATTGCATTTAACATGTTCTAATAATGAACTTATTATTTATTATTATTTGTATTAGCCACCAGAGAGACCGCTTTTGTGCATGCCATAAGTGCTGCTGGAGTTATGTATACTTTGACAAAGAACTGTAGCATGGGGGACTTCGATAACTGTGGCTGTGACGACTCCAAGATAGGAAAAATGGGTAAGACATTTTTTTATTATTTATTATTATGAACTACACTTATCTGTAATTACAATTATTACATGTCTTCAGACCAATAACTGTTTTCTTTTTTCAAAGGTGGACGTGGTTGGGTTTGGGGAGGCTGCAGTGACAATGTTGACTTTGGAGAAAGAATCGCTAAACAATTTGTGGACACGCTGGAAAATGGTCACGACTCGCGCGCTGCAGTCAACCTGCACAACAACGAAGCTGGTCGACTTGTGAGTATAATTGTATTCTCTTATTTATCTACTTTCTCTAGTCAAACGAAACACGTTTTATTGCAGCACATGAGTGCATATGGCTAATGTGAAACGCTATATATTTCAGGCTGTCAAAGCAACACTCAAAAGGACCTGTAAGTGTCATGGTGTATCTGGAAGCTGCAGTATTCAGACATGTTGGATGCAGCTGGCTGATTTCAGAGATATCGGTACCTATTTGAAAATCAAGCACGATCAAGCACAGAAGCTGGAGATGGACAAAATTCGGATGAGGGCAGGTAACAGCGCGGACAATCGCGGCGCAATCGCGGACACGTTCAGCACCGTTGCGCGCACAGAACTCCTTTATATGGAAGATTCTCCAGACTACTGCGCGAAAAACCTCAGCCTGGGACTACATGGAACAGAAGGCAGGGAATGCCTACAAAGCGGAAATAATCTTTCTCAGTGGGAGAAGAGAAGCTGCAGGCGGCTCTGCCACGAATGTGGTCTGAAAGTTGAAGAAAGGAGGATAGAGACTGTGAGCAGCTGTAACTGTACATTTCACTGGTGTTGCACAGTCAAATGCGAAACATGCACTCAGACTGTGAACAAGCATTTTTGCACAAAAAGGCATAAAAACCGTCGGCCGCACAACAATTCACGCAAAAGACAGCATGCGCGTAATAGATGAAGTCATCATCTTTGCCAGTATATTAAGTTGTATATTTCCAATGTAAATATATTTTATATGAGATTTTAAGATATGCTGCTTTTTCTCTTACTGTATATTATTCTGCACATTGTTATAACGAAAAATGTCAATTCGAACCCCTATATAAGACACAAGGGCTTCCTCGTTCCCACTGTCAATTGGATTGATCACATAATAAGTTCTAATTTCACGTAGACATAAGTTCATTATTTGCACTTTTTCGTTCTCGACATTAGACCACAGATTTACTTACAATTATGTTGAAAGATTGTTTTGAATACTTGCACCATGTTTTTTTTCCCCCCCTTTCTCGCACAGATCACTTGACAGTGTGTAATGTTTCACAAGGGGCTTGAAGTGTTGTTATGGAACTTATTTAAGGCAATTGATTTTTAACTATCACATTGTTATTATTTTTAAACTATCACATTGTGTTTATATATATATATATATATATATATATATATTAAATTGACTTATTTTGTCGTGGGAAGCATATTCAATATTTAAAACTGAATGACTGTCTCCGAGTGGTCAATTTCACTGCGCATGTTTGACAACTGGTTCAAATGTTTATTGGTGAATAAACGGTGTAAAATATTTCCCAATCACACTTGAATTATGCATCAGCTCCAACGACATTTAGACCCTGCCCGTGGAGAGGGAGAAAGCGGTAGTGTATTGATATCCTTTGAAGTTCATTGGAGGCGTTTCCTTGACTTGGCTGGTGACTGTGGACCAATAGCATGACAAGAATCCTGTAACAAAAGGTATTCTGGCCCCCGTTGGGAGGAGTATAAAATACATGACGGCACATCATTTTCTCGAATCAGTACATTGCCTGTTATATCACTGTGGATCTAAGATAATGGCTTATTTCTTCCTTTGGGTCTTTTTATTCTTTATTTGCGACAAATCTCTCCCTGGGGACACATGGTGAGGATGCATTAGCGAATTATTATCAGTTGTTGTAGCCTAATGTAAACATAATTGCTCTTGTTAACATAACGCGTATTATGTTTTACCTTTTGCTTCCTCAGGACAATGAACAATTTGCTGATGACTGGACCAAAGGTAATCTATTTTATAGCTTCAAAAAACGACCGCCTTCGTGAAATCGTTTTACGGAAAATACACCACAACATCATCTGGTTTTGTGGTGTGTGTGAAATGTACAGAAAACCTCACATCAAAATCCTCAACACCTTTCACTTATCTTCTTCCTATAGGCTTATCTTACCTATGCAAGTAGTGTGCAGGTCGGTGCGCAGAGCGGGATGCGTGAGTGCAAGCATCAGTTTGCTTGGGACAGGTGGAACTGCCCGGACAGCGCGCTGCAACTTTCTACTCATAAAGGCTTTAGAAGTGGTTAGATATGTTCATAAATGTGAGCTGTTTCTCTCTAAACATTGAAAACAAAGCCTGAAAAATAAAACTCTTTATTTATTTTCATATCTTCTCTAGCAACGAGAGAGACGTCATTTGTCCATGCAATAAGCGCAGCTGGAGTTATGTACACTCTAACCAGAAACTGCAGTCTTGGAGATCTGGACGACTGCGGATGTGACAGTTCGAGGAACGGCAAACTCGGTAAGAACATTACAGACACACTCATAAACTAATAAACTAAAGCCAATCTAATATAGACTGATTAATTTAAAACAGATATACTACAACCATATTTGTGGTACAAGTATTTGCTGCTTTCAAAACCGTCACGACGCATTTATCTAATGGGATAAACACTATTCATTTCAGGGGGTCGTGGTTGGCTTTGGGGAGGATGTAGCGACAACGTGGATTTTGGCGAGAGAATTTCTAAACAATACGTGGATGCACTTGAGACTGGACAAGACTCTCGAGCTGCGGTTAATCTTCATAATAATGAAGCTGGACGTTTGGTAAGTTGAATTGAGAAATACTTTTCATATGTCAAAGTTTTCGTACTGTTCTGACAGATTAAAAACACCTGACACCTGAATAGGGATTAAATGATTCTAAAATCCAGTATTACAAATAAACAAATAGCCTATCATACGGCTCAGAGTTCGCTGGGGGCGCCAAAATAAAATGTGGGTTGTGCAAAACGAATCTCACTGTTTAAAAAAAATAATAACTAGTGATATGGCAAACTGTAGCATATTAGGCAAATGAGCAGCTGCTGTTATGGTTACCTCTTCACCAAAAAACAACAGCATTTGCTTAGGAAACTAACTTTTGTGGTTACTGAAACTTTTTGAAATTTTGAAAATGTTCTTGACGCGTATACGTATAAAGAATGCATACACAAAAGATCTGTAGATTAACAATAGGCCTACATTGTGTTTTAGGCTGTAAAGGCGACCATGAAGAGGATCTGTAGGTGCCATGGCATGTCAGATAGTTGCACAATGCAGACGTGCTGGATGCAGCTTTCTGATTTCCGTGAAATTGGCAATTACATGAAAGTGAAGCACGACCAGGCCCAGAAACTCGAATTGGACAAGAGACGAATGCGCGCGGGCAACAGCGCGGACAACCGCGTGGCTATAGCAGACGCGTTCGGCTCCATCGCCCGGACTGAGTTCATATATCTGGAGGATTCGCCGGATTATTGCGCGAAGAACCTGAGCCTCGGGCTTCCTGGCACGGAGGGTCGGGAGTGCGTGCAACATGGGGAAAGTCTCACTCAGTGGGAAAGGAGAAGCTGCCGCAGGCTGTGTCATGAGTGCGGTCTGCGGGTGGAGGAGAAGCGTACAGAGATAGTGAGCAGCTGCAACTGCAAGTTCCACTGGTGCTGCACAGTAAAGTGCGAGAACTGCTCTCGGGTCATTGTCAAACACGTTTGCGCTCGGAGACACGGAGGCCACGGGCACCAAAGACGCAAACCTCGAGGACCAAAATAAAACACCCCCTAACAAACTCTTTTCTAATGAGAACACATCCACCTGCACTTTTTCTACAATATTTGCTATTTCTGTACATAATTATATATTAAAGTAGTTTAATAAAACTAAGAAACTGAAATTGCTTGTGGTCTCGTTTACTGTTTATGAACCTAAATACGCTCAAATTGAATCAATAACTTAGTTGTGAACAGTTGATATTTCTGTATGTTGAACAACAAACAGGCATGTCCAAATACGAAAATGCAGTTTAATTCGATTGCAAAAAATGCAACATAGGCAAAATTATGAAGAAAGAAACATAATAATATATTTTTAGATAAACTATATATGATGTGCCTTCCAGTGATGCTTGAAACATTACTGGTCATTTCTGTGAAAAAGACCAACAATCCAAAAACAGTCCAAAATTAAGAACACGCTACTTAAGTGTAAAATGTAAAGTCGACTTCTCTTTTTGCTCCCTCAGATTGCGTTGCTTTCCTCAGACAGATTTCGAATTTTCAACAACCCTGTTGGGCTCATGAATATTAATCACGTTGTCTGAGTTCACTAAAAGTGATATGCTTCAAAACGACGGTGAAAGGTAAGCATTAGACTCACCCACTGCTGTAGCAATCAGCTAACAGAGGCTTCTGCATGCTTTCAAATCAATACAAACGGATTCAATTATTTTCTCAAATTATTTTTTTCAAAACAAACTTCCTAATTGTAATTATCGCACAGAATGTCGGGGACGAAATAAGTAATGAAATAAGTGATTATCAATTATGACGGTTGCTACGTTCCTATATTGCACTAAGTCATTTGAGCGTTGTATCCCAGACACGCGCCGTCAGAGAGAAAAAAATAAAACCCTTGAAAAGAAATGACGGGGTCTCAATTAGTACTACAGTATAGAGCGTTTATTTAATGAATACTCTTGAAGGGATTAACTTTGTCACACTTGGCCCAAGGCGCCTCCCTTGCCTAGAGTCTGGCCCACTTTGATATGCGGGCAGTACGGACAGAATGCTGCTCCGGTGACAAAAGTGTAGACAAAGCCCGTGGGAAACACGCCACTGCTGGAAGGCGGTTGGCATGTTAATCCGCGTTACCGTTGTGTTGGTGTACATAATCACACCTGTGGAAGTCACCACCATGCATGTAAATAAATCAAAGGGAAGGATCTAAATTCCATTATTAGTCACGTTATGAGGTTGAGAACCCATTTAAATTGTAAAACCAGGCCTAGGCTACTTCGTGTGTCAACATAGAGTGATTATGTTACTCACCACAGAATGCCTATTTGCCTTTTAGGATGCTGTTTTTTCCCAGGCCACCCTGCTGAGCTGTGATGAATAAGGAACAAAGTGGCCATCCCCTCAAATACAGTGCCATGTTGTTGTCATCTCAGCCATGACCCCTGTTCCCATCCCCTCCTTGTCTCTTATTTTACTGACCTTTCATATGGATAGAATCAGGTTGTAATCTAGTGCAGCCCTTTGGTTTACCCACTTCAAAACCCCAGCATTAACAGTGATCCCAGTCTGTTTCACTCCACAAAAGACCTATTTCCTTTTAGCTTAAGGATTCCACTTGCGCATGACAAAGACCAGGAATGTGCTGTTTCTTCATCAGAAAGAACTGCCACACTCTCCATCAAGCTAACTACTGACTTCCAGTCTTATTTGTCATTCATTAGAAGTTTCTGGCACAATTTTATTGGTTTAATTTTACATGACAGGTCAGTATCGCTGATATCATTATTTGGTTAAGTCGTAGTGCCTCCTACACTGGAAATTATTTTCACTCACAAATTGCTAGTAAATTTCACAAATTATTACAAAGAATCATTCAGTAACACTGAATCAAACATGAAACGTTGAAGCAGAAAGATTGCAAAACATGCTCCAATTAACTTTTATTGTTTAATTTTAAATTTTGAAAATCTTTTTTTTTTTTTTTTTGGAGATCTTTTGGGTCTCGGGTTTCTTAAATATCCTAAAATATGTATAACATTATCTATGGCAACCTATCAAGAATTAATTTAGCACCAATGATTATAAGGTTGACCATAAATGGTGGCAAAATTAAGTGTGCGTCATCCTTAATATATCTTTAACACCTAAAATACTTGCAAAGAAAGTTCCTTCTGCTTTTTGTCCTATGTAAAGCACCCTGGGGAAGCAGCTACTTCACTTTGGCAGTCCCGCTGGCCTGCGGTTGACTGCACCTCTCACCTTGGTGTTAGAATGCATGCGGTTCTGTTCCCAAAAGGGATATTTCCTCTTTTTGTTTGGAAAAATGCAATGCATAACAAGTGAATAGGCACCAGGGATGTGTTTATCTATAATGATGGAATGCATTGCACTTTCTGCATTTTATGTTGTCTGATTGTTTATTTGCGGTTGTGGCCTAGTTATTTGCTCGTGCTAAGAACATGTGAGAACTCATTTGCTTTTGATGTGTCCGATCTATAAATGGTGTACTATTGTAACCCCTGCAATGCTTGTAACCTACACATGCAACCATTTGCTCATAACTAAACATGCACAATAGATTTAACATGGTACATTTCTGATACATTTATGTTACAGAGCCTCAAACGTGCAGTTATGTACCAATATATGTCCTAGTCATGCTCTTAAAGTTTTGACATTCACATCTTTGGTGATGAGGCACTTCCTCTATACAAAGTTACAGGAAACAGAAAGAGCTGAGAGCCTGCTATTCTGCGTCAACAGTATCATCACACTCAGTCTTAGACCAACTAGCCACAAGCAAGACAAGCGCCTTACAATTTTCAGCAAAGCTGTATACTTTAATCGTCATAGATTCTAAAACAAAAACTCAACAGCAAGAAGCACCTGCAATTGTAGAACAGTCAATTTCCACTGTATTGGAGAAACAACCATTCCAATCAGGATGAGTTTTGAAAGCGTACCATCCAAGTCAGAGGTGATGGGCTGGAACTCTGGAAACTTGGCTGATTATCTTAAAAAAGTGAGTATGTGAAATGCATCCTATTTTTCTTTTGACAAAAAAACAAAACAAAACAAAAAACAAGACACATTCAATTTAAATGTATTAAAAAAACATCTGTCAACCTACAAAGTTTATCATGTAACCCTCATGTTCTGTTAATTTCGAAATTAAGCACACTTCTGGACTCTTTTCCTCTAAAACACAGTTGACAGATTATTGAGATTTTTTATAATAATGATGCCTTTGACGTTAAAATGTCAAATGTGACTTTGAATATTGTTTGAGTGGGTAATCTTTAGAGATCTTTTTTACAGTCACACTCTTGTTCTTCAGTTGCAGCGCTTCAAGTGTGGCTGATTGATTTCCATGCAATGTGGTTTTCTGAACTGCCTTGTTTTGCAATCATTTGGTACAATGCACTGTCATGTCAAAACTGTCCAAAACGCATGTAATTAAAAAAAGATAGATAGAAACTTATTGTAAAAAACTTGATTTATAGTAAATTATAGTTTATTTAGTTTATATCAAATGCTAACCGATTAAAACATACTGTTGTGTCTGTCCCTTTAACACAATATAGAGTGTTCATCAAATGTAAGTGACCGAGTTTATTAAATGCAAAGTGTGACTGCAGATCTGTTTTCAGCCATCACACCTTTTTTTTTCTGTTTTCAGTTGAAACTGGTGGGGTGTGACAGAGTGGTGAAAAAAAGCAATATGAGTGGTGCAAGATTCTTGGTAAATTTGTTTTCTCTCTATGACATATACACTAAAACTAGGGCCCTATGATTTCCGCGATGCGGAAAACGCGCGGAATCCAGTAATAAAAGCGGAATTTACTGAATAACGCGGAATGTCACGGAGTTTGTCAAATTTTTAATGAATTAATCAAAAGTAGGTCATTAAACTTAATTCAAACCACTATATGGACTAGTATCTGTAAATATTAATCCGCAAAATACTATTTAAATATGAATCCTGCATGTTCTGTGTGTCTCTGAGTGTGTGTGAATGCAGGGTTGCCAACTCTCACGCATTTGGCGTGAGACACTAGGGATGGGCGATACCACTTATTTTGTTTTCGATACGATACCGATATTTTTCAAGGCAGTATCGTCGA
>NW_015552549.1:835206-839741 GCF_001515605.1 Sinocyclocheilus anshuiensis
TGTTTAAAACACATTTTAACATTCAATACGCCTTAATTGTACACAATTATTCAAATCTACAAATACTACAGTTGAACTATGGTCACTTTAGTAAAACCATGCTTCATTTTCATAAGGGACTGCCAGTGACAGGCTGTTACATGCATAAAATACAACATTTTTATTCTGACAGTGTATGATTTCTATTAACATTACAGAATAGAACATGATCAATATTATCTTTCAACGTTCAATTTAAATAACTGTAATTGCACAAACTATGTAGGCTACAATTTCAGTTTGTTTATTGAGAAATAACTCTGTCCTTCTGTCCTCTGATAAGCATTGTTCAGGGCTGCCGTTCCCAAAAGCTTTAATGCTTTCTTATGATACTTTTGGGAAACGCAGCCCTGTTTGAATGCACTGTCAGAAGTGAGTGAACGCTCTCTCTTATTGATTAGTTCTGTCTTGCAACATTTGCGTGTCCAGCTGAGCAGGAAAATAGTTCTATCTTACACAATTCTTCGCTAACAAAGGTTATTCGTCCAATTCAATGCATATTGTACACATTTTTTTTTGTTAAAATAACAAAATCACTGGTAAATAAAACACACCTTAGTATCGATATTTTTTGTTTGAGTTTACTCGCGGCAGTATCGATATATCGATACTTTGGATCGATACGCCCATCCCTATGAGACACGCTTTCAGGCTCCGTCTCACGCTCTCACGCTGCCCATGTAAATCTCACGCCAAATTGGCAACCCTGCTTACGATATGAAACAAAGTCTCAGCTTTCAAATGTGGTAAGTTTTAATACTAAATTCAAACAATAAATACAGCTTTGGCGCACTTAATGTGGCGTAAATCTTAAAATGTAGCGCTTCAGTTAAAGCCAGAGCTATGAAAAAAAACAGAGTTGCGACAAGCTTTGATCTCCCCGGCGTCGCCGCGCGGTCACGTGGTTTACGGAGCTCTCCAAACAAACCAGCGTTGACAATACATTTGAATGGGTTTAAGTAGCATAGACGACAGCTTCGTAGTACTAAATACTATTTGTGCAAATAATTATGGTCCATTAATGACTTATAATATTTTTTCTAATATTTATATTACTTATATTTCAAAGAGTGTAGTATGTAAAGTTAAAATAGAAAAAAGGGTTTTAAATTCCAATGCAAAGAGGCAAATTAGAGTAATTTTGTGGTCAGAAAAAAAAAATCATTTTCATTTGTAATGCGTTTACCCACTAGGTATGACTCTTTACTAAATATAGGCCTATCATACCTGGTTGCTTACTTATTTTTAAGTTCTTCATTTGAATAAATATTTAGACATGATTAAACACTAGATTTTTAAATGAGAAATTTTACAAGTTAATCACTTGCATCCTTTTATAATGATACTTGCATAATTACATACAATGAAAGCAAGTTATACAGTATATGTAAAACGTTATATAATCTATCAATTTCTAACGTTTTTATTAAATTGTAATCACGTTAAATACAAATTCAGTCCTATTAAACATTTTTTTAGCCTACATGATGACACCCATGTCTGGTTCTTGCCTAAAAAGACGGGTTTATAATGTTTAATACATTTGGTTGCTTTTAGCCTTACCCTGGAGTTGGTTCACCCTCCGCCTATGGCTATAAATGAATAAAGTTTAAGTCCTTGAGCTTGACCAGAGCATTTCTGTTTTGGTATACCGTTTATACGTTTTTAGCAATACGCCCCTAAATTACACATGCATATTCATTTTAAAAAGTTACAGAGCTCAAAATATACTGCACAACAGGAATGATTTTAAAATAGTTATTTATTCTACAAAATCCTTTTCCTGGATGTTGAAACAATAGTTTATCAACCTGTCACTCAAGGCATGCGCTGTCACTTTAGGAACTATACGTAACTCCAGCGTAAATCTCACTCCATCCGTCGTGATGCTCAGCAGAGTTCAAAGCGCTGCTTGTCGTTGGTCTTTACGCAAAGCGCGTTTGTGAATAGCCGGAACGTAGCGTATAGAATTCGTGTGGCTGGCTCGCTCCTGTTTCGGTGGGCCACACGAGGAAGGTAAATAAAGACAGAACGGTCACCAGCGCAGCTTTTACCCGTCAGGTACCGACAACCAACGGGCTGTTAACCTCAGCTGTCTTTTTAGGGCCTGCTAAACACCATTACTCTCGGGATAAAAGGAGAAAGAGAGGAGAAGAGAGGTGACAACATTGCCTGTGCAGGTGAGATGAGTTTATTTAGCTTGTAAGCTAACTGTCTGCAACATAGTTGACTTAGTTGTCCTGCTAGCTTCATTGTTATAATTCAAACCTGCAGCACAATTACGGCTGTGAATAGCTAACCGGTTGTTGTCTATTACGTTGGGGTGTGCAACTGCCATTTACATTTGAGGAAAGTCACACTCGCATTTAATGTTCCTATGTGGAAGCCAAACTGACAGCAGACAAGAGCCAGATTCGGAGCTGAATCTGTTTTGGGTTTATTGCAAAAGGACAGCAAGGTAAACCAGGGCTGCTTGTTCACATGCAATCGTGGTTAATTGTTAATAGCTGTTTTCAGGGAACAATGCAGTCTGTGTAATCCTTCTAGTCTGGATAAACTGATGGAGCATATGTTTATGCCAGTGGAAAGGTAGCTCAGTCCACAGGGTTTATCTCAAGCCGATGATTCATTGTCTTTCCGTCTCTGTTCAGGCTGGAGATGCTTTTGTTTGTGGCAGGTATGGTGGCGTAGGATTCAAGATATTCATCCTAACCACTTCCAGAGATGAAATGGTTTACAATAATCGTTATTGATTTTAATTCATATAAACAGACTATAGCTGGGGACACACTACTCAACTAGCTGAAACATCCTAAGACTGAACTCAACACATTAAAAGACTGTTTCCATTGACTGGAGAAGATTCTAGTTTGACAGACAGAGAGGAGCACAAACCTAATGACTGAGTCAGTCCACAACACACTTAACGATTGGCAAATCATGACTGGACAAATTCTGGCGAACCAAAAAATAAATAAAATAAACAATAATAATAAGAATAAATAAATAAATCTCACAATAACTTAACTGTGCAAGATCTTGTACCAAAACAAACATACAACTTGCAGTATTTCTATGCTGTGCAATTTGTGCAGGGGGAAAAAAATTAAATAAATAAATACAAAATCCCAGGATCTGATTATATGGTCTACCCGCGCTTCCGCCCACCAATGACTACACTGAGGGCAACACCTGTGCTTTTATTTAATTATTGAAACTTTACAAGGTTTGTTTTACTTTTTTAATTTTTTATTTGTGCTTAAAGGGGGTGTTTAATGCTATTTCATGCATTTTGACTTTAAATACATTGCTAAAGTGTTGGATTCTCATACTAAACATTATCAAAATCTCAAAAAATGAGTTGGACTTATGATGGAGTTAGTGTTGAATACCAAAATTTCTGTATTCGGTACCAATACCAGTGAAAATCCACGGTTCTTGGTACCAATTTCGGTACCAAAGCAAAACACAAAAACATGCTAATTAAAAAACACATACAAAAATCAATGCCATTCTTTATACTTATTTAAAATTGTGTTTCGTCTGTTTTTCAAGTTTCACCCAAAAGTTTTTGTCATATTTGTGCTGCTGCCGAAAAACAACTGTAAACTGTTGTCTGTTTTAGGGTTTGCTAGTGTGTTTCATGATCTTCCTCAGCCTGCAGCTGTAAAAGGAAAATATAATAAACTTAAGTAAAGCAATGGGCTGAGTCTGACCAAATGCAACATTAAATCATTGACAACAGCTATAATATAACTTTTCAGTAAATAACAAACCTCTGCTTTTATAATAAATTTAGATAAGATACATATATTTTAAGTCAAGTGTATATCAAATAGATGGAAACTGTAGTATTAAAAACACTTTACAATAAGATTACATTTGTTAGATAACATGACCTATCAATAAACAATAGTTATAGCAATTATTCTTCTTAGGGTTAATTTCAAAATGTACTAATACATAAAATCAAAAATTCAATCTGTTAAAATTATTTAATGCACAATGAACAAACATGAATCATCAAGTGTTTGTATTAAATAACATTCAAAAACATTAATTAATGTAAAAATATATTGTTCGCTCACTGTAAGTAATAATAACATGAAGCCATGTTAATGAATGATATCGTATTGTGAAGTCTATACAGGAGATAAAAATTTGACTATACTTTCATTTAATCCAAACTGTGTACATATTTAAAAAGAAAAACTGCAGTGCTTTACAAATATAGGACAGGATGAGCTAAATAAACTTATCACTGCATCTAAACCAACAACATGCCTATTAGATCCTGTACCCACTAAATTACTGCAAGACTTGTTACCTGTAGCAGAAGAACCACTTCTTAATATCATTAACTCATCGTTATCTTTAGGTCACGTCCCAAAACCATTCAAGCTGGCGGTTATTAAGCCTCTTACTAAGAAACCACAACTAGATCCTAGTGAACTGGCAAATTACAGACCCATCTCAAATCTTCCTTTTATGTCTAA
>NW_015552549.1:840841-874753 GCF_001515605.1 Sinocyclocheilus anshuiensis
CTTTAAACATCGTTTCCTTGACATTATTGAAAGAATCTGAAGTACTTAATGAAGTCAATTTATTACTTATCAAGTCCGTATAGTGTGTTCATGCTGTGCATGATCCAGTGCCAAGTGCAAGAGAGGAAACTGCTATTTTTCAGAATGATGCTTAGCCTATTGAATGTAACTGAGCAGGGTTGCCAACTCACGCTTTCAGGCTCCGTCTCACGCTGCCCATGTAAATCTCACGCCAAATTGGCAACCCTGCTTACGATATGAAACAAAGTCTCAGCTTTCAAATGTGGTAAGTTTTAATACTAAATTCAAACAATAAATACAGCTTTGGCGCACTTAATGTGGCGTAAATCTTAAAATGTAGCGCTTCAGTTAAAGCCAGAGCTATGAAAAAAAACAGAGTTGCGACAAGCTTTGATCTCCCCGGCGTCGCCGCGCGGTCACGTGGTTTACGGAGCTCTCCAAACAAACCAGCGTTGACAATACATTTGAATGGGTTTAAGTAGCATAGACGACAGCTTCATTATACAGGTATTTGCAGCAATTTTTGGTAAACATTACAGCATATTATGCATTGATTTACGTCGATGACATTTACAGTGTAATTTTATTCTGGAGAGTGATGGAGAGGCAGCATTAATATGGTTTTCTTAACTCTCAGGTATTGCTTACTTATAATGTGACCATACAGCTGAACAATTTTTCAGTTAAATAAGTGTTCTATATTTTAGTCCAATAATATTTATTTAATATTTTGAGGAGATATTGTAGTACTAAATACTATTTGTGCAAATAATTATGGTCCATTAATGACTTATAATATTTTTTCTAATATTTATATTACTTATATTTCAAAGAGTGTAGTATGTAAAGTTAAAATAGAAAAAAGGGTTTTAAATTCCAATGCAAAGAGGCAAATTAGAGTAATTTTGTGGTCAGAAAAAAAAAATCATTTTCATTTGTAATGCGTTTACCCACTAGGTATGACTCTTTACTAAATATAGGCCTATCATACCTGGTTGCTTACTTATTTTTAAGTTCTTCATTTGAATAAATATTTAGACATGATTAAACACTAGATTTTTAAATGAGAAATTTTAAAAAAGTTAATAACTTACATCCTTTTTAATCCTTTTTTACCCCCTTTCATCCTTTGATACTTGCATAATTACACACAATGAATGCAAGCAAATACTGAATTTAAACCAAGTTTAAAATGGTGCTAAAAAGGCATTCAACAAAATATTTTTATCCCCTTATATTTACAGTATATACACATGAATTGATATTGATTTGAGATCGAAGCCCCAACCAAACTAACATCATATCATACACACATAACTGTAAAGGTATTCACTCAATAATACGTCAAAATAAAAGTCCGGTTTAATTTGAAGACATTTGTACCAGAAATATATTACTATTGTTCAGTAGATTGTACATAGACTACTACTACTACTACTAGAATGAAACAAACATTATTTTTTTTAGAGTATAATCACTCAACATTTCTTCCATGTTTTAATTTTAATTGTAAATCCCCTTTGTTTGCCAAAAAATAAAGTTGGCTTAATTTTCAATAATTTAAAGATAAATGAAATTAATGTTATATGCCTTCATTTGATAACCAGAAAAAAAATAAATACACAACACAGAATTTCTGAGGGGGGGGGAAACATTTCATAAGGCTATTTTAATTAAGAATATTTTAAGAATAAGTTTGAATAAACAGCCCTCTACGAACACCTTGGCAATTGAATCGCCATTGGCTAGTAAATTTTTTTGTTTACTTAGAATCCCAAAGGAACTCCGTTAATTTGACAGCAAAATAGGTAGCGCGTCAATTCTCTCTCTCCCTCTCTCGCTGCGTGTGTGAAACAAAGCGACGGCGAGTCGTGCACTTCACACTAGAGTTTACGGTACGTTGTGCGTTGCACATCCATGCAGATGAACTGAAAAACAGCACAGATCGCTTGACGGAGAGTGAAACTCTGATGCGCTCAGTCAGAGAGTGTTCGGCGAGTGAAAATATATCTGAACTAAACTTATACTTAGCCTCCAACTCACACTGGAGAGTAAAATCTGAGAATTTATTAGCAATTGGCTAATATTAGACATCATTTAGTCGCCAGAGTGAAGATTTAGTCGCATATGCGAGTGATTTACTCGCAATGTAGAGGGTTGATAAATTACGTATGCATTCAAATAATTAGACATGCTAAAACACAGAATTTGATAACAATAAAACATATGGTATCATTTTTGTTAAACTTTTAATAAACTGATGTGAAATTGTATAAGTTTCATGATTTTAATAAACTAGACATGCTTTTTTTTATTAATAAAATAAAATTTAATTTAACCATTAAAAAGGAGTCCTGAAAATTTTAAACGGAAAAAAACAGAATCCAGAAGAATTAAAATGGAAAAAATGGAATTTGGAAAAAAATAAAACGGATTTCATAGGGCCCTATAAAACTGATACCTTACCATCAAAACAGATTTTTGTGTGGACCAAACCATCTGTTGTTTCCTGCTTGCAAAATACCTTCTTAAAACATTTTTGGTGAAAAATCTAACAGACTTTCACAGATTACTGTATAAAAAAAACTATGCTCAGACAAGCCAAATCACAATATAAAACAAATAATTTCTGTTTCTATCTTGTTTAGAATATGACTGATAAAGACATTAAGAAGTTCCCCGCAGCACATATACCGTAAGTTTTAAGCTCAAAACCAGAACAAAAATCTCACAGAGAAAAAAAAAAATGTATCAACTAAACATAATGCCAAAGGGCATGTGCCTTCTGGCTCTGCTATGTCTGATTTGGCAGATGCCTTTATCTAAAGCAACTTGCATTGCAAGGCTGGAAATTGCATTAATTAGAAGTGTACATTTCATTAGTTCATTCCCTGGGAATCAAACCCATGGCCTTGGCATTGCTGGCACCATGCTCTATACTGTTTTGGGCTACAGAAACACTAATATAGACTATAGCAACTGTCCAGTACAAAACACTAAAGAGCCTGCAGATAGAATTCTAAGTGAGTCACCTAAAAGTCACCATGTTTACACAATGTATCTGTAAATTACACTTGCCTTCAAATATTGGTAAAAAAAAAAGGGGGGGGGATACTCTTTCTCTTGTTACATTGTTCTATATTTATTTACTTCTGTTTTTCTATTTGGAAGATTTGTCACAAAGATCTGCAGAGATATTAATCAGAATAACAAACAAAAGAAGAGTCTTTTTCATAGGTAAGATCATGCTTTAAAACGCTTCAGAATTCCATTACTGTTATTTCTGTAAGACAAAACTGAACTGTCTCTACATGCTTGAGAATTTGTCATTTAAAACCTTTGCCTTGACTAGATCAGATCATCGGATGCCTCCAAACCAAGGTAACACTTGTACAGTTACATAAACAACTGTGGTTACACTACTTAACCCATTAAGCACAAAACCTAAAATGTCTCTATATAACTTTCTTTGAAAAAATTTAGAACCTAATCCAGGAGGTTGGGATTCTGATGAATTTGTAAGTCCCCATTTTATACTTAAAAAAAAAAAAATTCTCTCACCACTCTTTTTAGGACTTAGTATTAAATGCAAAATGTGCATTTATATTTCTAGGACCAAGAAGGAAGTGACAACGACTATGAGGAGCCAGATAATAATAATGAGTGTGAAGACAATTACATATGCGCAGCATCATGTGATACTGAGGAAGATGTGAATACTGATGATGATTATGAACCACCTCCTGCTGAAACACCTTCTGAATTACCAACTAATTTTCGTGTTGCCAGGCCTCTTGGTGATGGTGATTATTTAGGTAATTCACAATACTAACACAAATCAATAAATGTACATAAATTAAAGAATCCATGTATTTCAATTAGTACGGTTCACTCACCCATTCTGTCATGTGGTGGTGTGTAGACAGCGGCCCACGTGGTTCTGCAAGACCACCCCAGGACAACAGGTCAGCATCTCTTCCCAGAGGGCTTTTGAATGTAAGTAAAAATATTTTTAGTATAAATATATCTTGATGATTCTTTTTACTGTAAATGCTGTCACTATAAGGTCATGCATAAGATGACTGTCTTTACTTTCAGACACCTAAGCCTCCATCCCGACCGGATCCCTCTCCACACAGGCCTTTCATTCCCCCCAATCAATGTAAGTGAGTTCAATTTCAAATCCCTCTAATATGAAAGCATGATCTCTGAATGTTCTGCAAATCATATCCACAGTCAAACCTGGTGTGCCAACGGTAGATCGGAGTAAGAAACCTGGCTCATCTGCTCTGTCAAAAAAAACAATTGGCAAATCAGGTACCACTCAGGTTTAATTTGAAATCTTCTTTAAACCTTTTGTATTGTATGGTCATATCACTAAATGTTTATTTTAACTTAAACAATTTCATTTTTATCCTTACAGCAATAAACCAAAACACCTTACCAATGGCTTCAAATTCAGCAACTTTACCCACACAAAGGTGCCTATCTTTATCAACAACTTGCATCGATTCTTATAAAGTAAAAGAGCAGTATAGTACCTACATATTTTTCAATCTCCAACACAGATTTAACATCCAGCAGAGGGATGAGTTTCCTCCTCCACAAGTAGAAGTGAATGTGATGATGGGGCAGGTGAGCACAATCACATTACCTATAATAAACATGACAGCAAGCATCTCACAATCCCACAAACCATCAATGAACTTAAAGCATGCAGATAGACTGGACAACCACAAGATGGCACTGTTGTTACACGTGGTCCTGTGGTTTGCTTTACAATGACGCTAAACAAAAGAAACGCAAGCCCAGCATTGCTTACACACCTTGTGCATTATTTACAATCATAGAAACTATCAAATGTATTTCCTGCTGTAATAATGAAAGTGAACACATACTAGTCCACAGTGTAAAGGCTGAATGTTTTTATGCACTCAGGACATGGATCCACGGTGGTATGTGGGGCAAATGTCACGAGCAGAGGCCGAAGTCTCACTCAGACAAATGAATACAGTGAGTTCCACCACTAAAGTCATAGAATGTTTTAGAATGATCTAAAATACACCCCTGCCTTCAAATAATTCTTATAAAATTGGCATAAAATAAGCTTTAATGAGATAATTAATTTGTAATTTAAAGACACAATACAAATCCAGGTCTTTCCTTTGTATATGAAGAGAAAGAAAATATAGAGAGCAAAAAATAGAGAGAGCAAGTGTATGAAGACATACACATACTTAGTGCTGAACATTGTCTTTTTTAGGATGGCACTTTCTTGGTGAGAGACAGTTCAAAGGGCTGCACAGAGCAGCCATACACACTCATGGTGCTGCACCAGCAAAAAGTGTACAACATCCAGATCCGTTTCCTTGGAAACAAAAATGGATATTCCCTGGGCACTGGCCTAAATGGTGTCGAGGTAATGGCATCTGTTCATTCTGACAGAAACGTCAGTCATGAATGATATCCTGATTAACCCTGTAAAGCCTGGTGTATAAAACACTAGTCAGAAAAATCATGGAACAGTTTATCAAACCTTTAGACAAAACAAAAAAAAGTTATTATTATTATTATTTATTTATTTTTTTTGAGTATCACAGTTGATACATCAGGCTTTTATGGCTCATAAAGTATGGTACAGTAATATAGGACAATATGAAGCTTATACTTAAGGTGGAAAAAATGCCTCAATTTTAATCAAAGGCCCAAACAGAGCAAAAATATGCAATTTGGTGCAGTTGCTGACATTTATATGACCAAAAAGTAAGATAAAATTCTGATAGCTTGTAATGTAATTCAATGAGATCTTTATAACATAGCATAATGCTTGCTGCACAGAGCAGCCATACACACTCATGGTGCTGCACCAGCTAAAAGTGTACAACATCCAGATCCGTTTCCTTGGAAACAAAAATGGATATTCCCTGGGCACTGGCCTAAATGGTGTCGAGGTAATGGCATCTGTTCATTCTGACAGAAACGTCAGTCATGAATGATATCCTGATTAACCCTGTAAAGCCTGGTGTATAAAACACTAGTCAGAAAAATCATGGAACAGTTTATCAAACCTTTAGACAAAACAAAAAAAAGTTATTATTATTATTATTTATTTATTTTTTTTGAGTATCACAGTTGATACATCAGGCTTTTATGGCTCATAAAGTATGGTACAGTAATATAGGACAATATGAAGCTTATACTTAAGGTGGAAAAAATGCCTCAATTTTAATCAAAGGCCCAAACAGAGCAAAAATATGCAATTTGGTGCAGTTGCTGACATTTATATGACCAAAAAGTAAGATAAAATTCTGATAGCTTGTAATGTAATTCAATGAGATCTTTATAACATAGCATAATGCTTACATAAAATTATTAGTTTATTAGTTTCATAAGCTTATTATTAGTTTCATAAGCTCTGGGCAAAACATAAAATGCAAAATGATACAAAGATGATTAAGAGACATACAAATACATTTTCCTCATATGCCCAATCATCTATCTTTTTTTATTTTTCTAAAAAAAAAAAAGATGTACAGATAATCAAGTAAACCTACGTTGCTTCAGTATAGTTTATTTGATAAAAATCAGTAAAGATTTCACAGGAAAAAGACATGTTTACCACAACCTGAAATTTAAGACATTTTAAGACCTTTTTAATACCACCTTATGTAAAATGTAAGACCAAAACTGTGATGGATAAGCACATTATACAGTATTACATACGTTTATTTAATATTTAATGTGTTCAATGTAAAAAGAAAACAAAATATGATCGCCGTCAAAAATGCTATTTATTATTAAGATACACAGTGAACTTTTCATATCAGCAGACAATTTCAAAATATCACCACAAAAGTACAGAATCACCTAGATTTTTGGTGGTGTAACAATTTATTCAGAAGCAATATTTTCCTCAGAGTTCTATCAGCTTTTACATACGTAAATCTGCATGTTTTTAATATTTACCCCAGGCAGGGGAATGCACTCATGATTTTTGAGGGGGCACGTGGGGGCGGGGCCGGGGGGGGAGTGTCATGTTTGTCATGTGACACAGCAGCCACGATAGCACTGCATAACTGACATAGGTTTATGTTTAATTTTTTTCCCTTTTTATTCAAAATAATTCCAAACATGTCAACTATATCAGGAAATATCTCGATTCTCAAATATGTGTAAGTAAATGCGTTTTGCACCTTTATAGATTATGTTATTTGATCAATAAATGGTAATGGGCAAAGTAGACTAATAGTGTAACCTATTAGGCTAACTACACATAAAAACCCGACTTTTTAATTAAGTACCAGATATGGCTGTCATGCCATAAAATATTTTTAATACGACTGACTTCGTATTTAATGTGAATTTAATAACAATATTGTATGTTACTAATTATAACACTTTCAGAGAGCAAAGTACACATTATCAAAGAACATTTTCATTTAGTCTAGTCAGAGTTCAGGCACTCTCAAAAACTCCCATTAAAATCACTGAAGATGTTTACACTGTGAAATGAATATCTTAACTAACATTCGTAACATTCGTAATGTACACTGCAAAATTACAACTGCAGGAAATAATGTTATGAGATTAGTGTTTTAAATAAAATTTTGAATATACATATAAGAAATGTTGGGGAAAAATGCATACTTTTAAACATAAGACTAAACCACCAGTAGGTGGCGGTAAGTCACTTATTCCTTCAAAACGCTGAATCATTCAGTAACAAAAACGCTGAGTGTTGCTTGGAGAATGTGCAATACTTCTGTTCTGATCTTTGTTTGGAACTATTTTTGTTAGTGAAATAGAACAAAACAGTCAAAATGGTGTCTAAAATGTAAGTAACTTAACTTTTTTTTTTTTTTTTTACTAAAATCAGTGTAACATTTACAACCATGAAAATTCAGCAAAATAGCTCCCTTGTATGTTACTTAACTACGTCATGGGCAAGTAAAATTCTCGAGCCATTTTTCAGTAAACTTGCATTTACCCATTTAAAGTAGCTAGGAGGCTGGTCAACTAGCTAGTTCGACCTGTATTCTCTCTGATGACGCGTTAACTACAGCGGGGGGGGGGGGATCTTAAATCTGTCCAATGATTGTAAACAGTCACTGGGTCAGTCAGACAGGAGACATTTTTGTGGTAATGTGACCAAAAATATTTAAAACCCACTGAATCTGAATTTAAGACATTTTAAGGCCTTTTTTTAAGGAAAACTTTATTTAAGATATTAAGTCTTTTTAAGGACCCGCAGCCACACTGTTTTTAGAATAATACTTTAAGGCCTTTTACTTGTTGAAAAAGTATAAATTATCAGTCAGATGACAGAAGGCATGTAGTAGATTGTGTACAACAGGTTTTTAGCAAACTTTTGAGCATGTTGATAATTTAGACGTCTTATAAAGTTGTGTATCAAATACACAACAGTAGGTTTTATATAGGGTTAATTAAAAGGCTTTAAAGGGTTAATGAAAGTGAGGATTGTGTTTTAGATGATCAGCTGTGGTGATATTTATTGGTTCAGTGATATTTCCTCAATTAATCGACTGTATGTGTGTCCCAGAATTTCTCCAGTGTCGTGGACATGGTCGCACATCACATGAAGACCCCACTGATTCTGATAGACGGAATGGAGCGTGGAGCAGGACCTAATCGCCAGTGCTGCCTCATGCACCCGGCAGGTTTCTGAACCCACAAAGCAGAAGAAGAATCTATGTAATGCTGACTGGATTCCAGTGTCAAACAGACTTACATGGAATTCAGACACTTTGTCTGGTGAAATGCAGCAATTATAAAGTTAGCAATCAACACCAGGATATTTAAGCACTGAAAAATTATGACTAAATGAATAAATCATTCTCAGTTTAATTTGATCCGACAAGACTGTCTACACCTTTTAAATTGAAGATAAATGTTTAAACACTTTCAGTGTTAAAATCAAGCATTTTAGACTCAATGTTAGCTAGAGGCAATTTGACTTATTATCAATTCTTAAAATGTACATTTGTCTGTTCTAAATTAAATATTCCTAATGTTTTTAGTGTTTGAACTTATTGTTTCCTATTCAATTGTGAAGTTTAAGTGAAAAAAGCACTTCTCTTGAGTTACGTATTTAGTCTTCCATTGTTTGTTGATGGCTTAACCACGTTAGGGTTTCCACGTCAGTCTGGAGACACGCCATTTTATCAGGGTGTGTGAAGCACACAGTCAGGTTACACTGCAGCAGCTGGATCTTCACTGAAAACAAAAGGTGTAGTGGTTGAACATACAGCAAGAAGAACACAAGAAGACACCCTCTCATTCCATTCTGACTGACTGAAACATAACCAGCACCAACAGGTTATGTTTACTGTAATCAAAGTACATAAATAGAAGCATTCTGTTATGTATTATGCAAAGGTTACTGCTAACGTACACCCAAAGAGAAAATCTATCAGCTCATTATCATTTTACAGTAATCAATCTAAAATACAGCTACAGCAGGTCTAATCCACAAGTAACTGCCAAAATATACAACAATATTTAGTTCTACTTAACTGGATATGCAGGGCTCAGCAATAGATGTAGCCAACATGTTTTCTCTAACAAATCTAATGGCTATATGACATCATAAAACTCATTATTGACAGTCCTGGAGGATTTGCGGGATGTTCTGAGTGCTGATATGTTTGTGTTAGCATTTACGGTGGTCACAGATTAATGTCTTAGCACTGACATGAAATTTGTTCATGTAATACCCATTTCAAAGCCACCAGAAGAATTTATGCCAGCACTCGAAAAAAGGGGAACTATTAAACTGCCAGCACATTTCAGATTTGTCAAAACATGAGTATGCAGAGATGACTTTTCAAACGGTATATTATTATTATTACATTTCATAAGGTAATTTTACAATACTGTTGAAAAATCTAAGAAAATAAGGTTGGGATTAGGTCCAACAGTCACTGAATTATGCTAACAAAAAGAAGTTCTAAATTAGCAAGTTTACCTTCCAATTGGTCAATCAATTCCGACATTAAATCCAACTGCTTCAAGATATAATCCAAGCCATCTGAGGTCCCATGTTCGCTATTCTCTGTGGAATTTCCCTCAGACTCCATCTGTAAGACACACAGAGGTAAGGATAATTATGTATTACCGTTTATGTGGTCTCCTTCTGTCTTAAACGGATGGCACTCGCAATAAGAAAATCTAAAAATGGAACAGCATTTTTAGGTAGCATGGATGCAACACATTTTACAAACCCCATGAAGCTCTGATAATTCTAATAGATTTGACAAAAGGTTTAGTAACTTTTTCTTAACGTGTAAACACTAAATCATTAAACTCATCTGGAAGAACACTGAAATATGCATACAAAAATGATGCCATGAGCAGAACATTCAGAAGCCCCTTTTTTTGCATTTTAATGGCATTGGATTAATCAGATTCACAATCAGCATGTTTGCTTGGTTGATATTTTTATTAATTTGTATGAGGGAATAAAACCATGTTAATCACAAATATACAGTGGCACCAAACAACTCTGGCAGATCTAACTGTATCAGTTTTAACAACAGTAACATCATCTTATCAGATGCCTCTGTTCTACATTGAAACTTTATTTTTGGGGGATATTATGTTCTTCAGCAGCAGGATGACCATTTTGATCTTGTCCATCTGTGGGACCACAGATGACAGCTTTGCACTTGAGGAACTCATTCTCCAGGCTCTTGAAGGATTCAGCAAGATCTGGACTGGTTCGGAGCACAACCATGTCATATGCCATCCAAGACAACTTCACTGAGGACAAAGAAAATAAAAATTACAGTCGATTTTTCATTCACACCATTGTTTTTATATTTAATGCAGTATTTGTTTGCTATCTACCTGAAACATTCTCCATTTGTTCAGTCATCTTCTCCAAATGTTGGTTCAGGTGTAAACTCTCACGACTGAAGTCCTCACATAATCGCACACTCGAAATATCGTCAGACATCTAAAACCCAATAAAGTCCGTAACTCCCGCTGGATTGCTGTTACTTAATCTTACACGTTAAATTAGTTATATTTTCATTAAATAAGACCAAGTTTTAAACGCACATAATCAATTATACACGTTTTTCTTTCATCCGTTTTCTGTCATTCAAATGTAAATGTACCTCAGGTCAACATTGCTTTAAATTACGTTAATAAATGAATATACATGTAGTGTGTATAGAAATTCAGAACTTAATTAAATTAAATTACCTTGGTAATGTATCGAACTGCAGACAATTTTAATGTTTCGTGTTTTATTGCGACTGCCGACAGTTACTGGAGCAATGCGCGCGACACCTAACTAAGTTTTAACGGCTCTCGCGCGTGCACACTCAAATACCGTACACGTGGTCGAATCGTCTATAATCTCGCTTTCTTTTAAGGGATATCCGCTTTATTTACACGAATCGGTTCTTTAAAAGTGTTATTTTCAGAAAACCTATTAATAAAACGATTAATCGATTCTTTTACGTCATGACGTCCTCCCTGACGTCCCGACGTGGCCAGCTAAATAAATGAATGAACGAACGAACGAATGAACACATAAATAAATATAAATAAATGTTATTTAATAATACACTGTAATACAGTTTGCATTTATATTAAGCACTATCTCTTGGCTAAAATGTTATTGCATGCTTGAATTAATTACAACCACCACTTTCCATAAGCGAAATGAATTGATGGTGGTGGCTCTACATAGAACGGTTGAATGACAAGAATGTAAACACCATTCTAGTACAAATAAAAGCTGCAGTTGAAACTTTTCCATCAATAAATTACTGCTTGTTCCTCATAAAATATTTTGAGAAGATAAAGTTAGGTTTCAAATATATATATATATACAGTATATATATATATAGCCTATGATGTTTATGATGTCATATATATATATAAAACATTTATTTTCAGGAGATTTAGGTGGTTGTAACTGAAAATTCCAGTGTGTCAGGCTAAACTATGTGAATGCCTTCAGGTGATGGTGGTGCTGCTGGTTTGTGGATGAGTGGGTGGGTGGTTGTGGGGGTTGTGTCAGGAAGAGCCTAAACACGTGGAAGGTTTCAATAAGGTGGAACTGAGGCGGTGCTACATATGCATAAATAAAACTGCTGCAACAGGTGATGATGTTGATACAGCAGAATAAAGCACAACAGCAGAGAGGACTCACGCAAGACAACTCCGACTGGAAACAACTTGGAGCGCCTGAAATTATTCCTGGACGGTAAGGTAAAAAAGAAGTACAGGTCATCAGAGAGAAAGAGAAAGACTTTCCAAGTGGAACACATCCAGATCACTCAGCAATGACATCCTATGAATCTCAAGGTCAGTCTCCGACGAGATGTGGCCCTCAGTTCCCAAGCGTGGGACAGGAACCTCCAGAATTGAGTCTGTACAGCGACAGCTACTATCCACCACCATCACTGCCGAGTCCACAGCGAGCAAATCCTTCCTCATACGAACTCGGAGACTACGCCGCCTCATCGCCTAACCCCTACCTGTGGTTCAACAGCCCAGGGATGAACAGCACTCCTTATCTGGGTGGAACGCCAGGCCCTGCAGGACCTCCTTTTGTTCCCCAGCACTACGGCATGCAGAGGGCCTATTTGGGACCTGGGGGACCAGGTGGTCCTGGTGGCGAACTGAGCTGGTTCTCCATGCCTTCTCAAGAGGAAATTATGAAGCTGGTCAGGCCACCTTATTCATACTCTGCTCTTATTGCGATGGCCATACATGGTGCACTAGATCGCCGCCTCACTCTAAGTCAGATTTATCAGTATGTTGCAGACAACTTCCCTTTTTATAACAAGAGCAAAGCAGGATGGCAAAACTCTATTCGTCACAACCTCTCACTAAACGACTGTTTCAAAAAGGTTCCACGTGATGAAGATGATCCAGGTGAGTGTTTGTCTCTTTGATTCTTTTTTATTGAATCAAGTTAAAAACTCTTTAAAAATTACTAAAATGATATAGTCTTAATAATAATAAATTATATACAAATTACACATTATTTCATATTTAAATATTATTTATATAAATATGAATATGTATTTATCATTTTTATTAATTTTAATAATATATGTAATTTATTATTATATTTCAATAAATAGTTTTTATTTTTATCATTTTTAATAAATAATTACTATATAATACCTAGATTATTTTTTGATCATGCAACTGTATTTAATGTGCAATTTATCTCTCATTTTAAAGGGAAGGGTAATTACTGGACCTTAGATCCAAATTGTGAAAAAATGTTTGACAACGGCAACTTCAGACGCAAGAGGAAGAGAAAGTCTGACATTCTCCCAGAGAATAGCAGTTCTGGAGGGAATCTGAGCTCTGAGTCAGGAGACAGTAATGGCAGGGGCAGTCCAAAAAATCAAGCTGTTGACATTTCCACTTCGCCTGAAAAGGGTCCTTCACCCGCATCCACGGGTCCGTCACCATGCTTGAGCAACTTCCTGACTGAGATGTCTGGTGTAGCTGGTTCTCTCGACATGGAAGGAGATCCCCTGAGTCGTCCCTTTACACTCAGTCTGCCGGTGGATGGAGCACAGAGAGCATCGCAACCCGCAGGGTTTTGCACTTACTCCCCCAGCTCCACGGTGTCCGAGTGGGCGTTACCTCTGCCCCCACCACCCCCCATTTCCCCATCACCCTCCCACTCCACTTTAGCCTACAGCGGGCCTGCTCTCAGTCAGTTCAATGGGCATTTCTACCCTGGTTTGAGCTCGACAGGTATTCTTTATCCTCGGGAGGGCACAGAGGTGTAGGAAGGGAAGCGGGTGACAGCCAAAACAGAAAAAACTGAATGATCAACTCACGCTACAGACTCTGGGGGCAAGAAAAAACTGTTGTTTTCCTGAAACTATACACTGCTTTTGGCCTAACTGAAATCCTTTGAGTTCTGTGGGCACAAGATACGAATGAATTCCCACAGGAATGGCCTAGTCAGCATGAGATATCACAGGCTGACTCTAGCAAAGGCCCCTGTTACCAGTAGCTCTGACCTGAGGTCAGCTGCTGACATCAAGCCATTTTACGCACACATATCTGATTCTTACGTAGCTCATATTACTGACACTGAATTCAAGCACATACTGTATGTGGGCAGAGAAACTCCAGTGAAAATACATACAGTATAGCAGATTTTCTTCTGCTGCATGCTGGTATTGTCATATGATAATGTCAGTCTTTGTATTTTAACATGTCAATGTGTTTTATGTATAGTTGTAAAGTTGGGTATGTGTGAAGGATGGAGTGTATTTTATTTTATTTTACTTTACTTTACTATGAGGTCTTTAAGGGTGTATATTGCTTCTTTTTTAATAAAATATATTTTAAATAAAATTGACTTATGTTATTCATTCGAATGTTATTTAAAATAAATCCTGTTTGTATTTTACGAAAACAAATTCCTTTTAATTTTACTAAAAGCAAAGTTTATCTCAGATTTAGTGTCCATGGAAAAAAAAAAGAGATGACCTTGAGAGAACTAGAACTAGTTTCACCAGGTCACTCTAACTGTCATCACTCCTCCCTTTTTTTTTCTTGAAACTTTCACTTTGTATGTAGGCTACTGCTGAGCCCACGGTTTTTGGCAGTGCTTCATTTATACTTAAAATTTGTCAGCATTTGTATTCATGTGATGATGACATGGGAGACACAGTAGCTGCTCGAGATAAGAGCTTGATATTTTTGTTTAGTTAACAGAAAATTTGATACAGCCAGACAGTGACAGATAGTTAACAGATTCCTTCATGTTCTGCTCTATGATTTCCGTTCCATTCATGTGTAGACACTGAGGTGATGGAAATGTCATTATTCTTAAATATAGTGGCCTCAAAAAGCATTTGGACATTTATGCATTTCAAAACAATTCACAGATTTGGTTTGAAATTATAAAACAATAAATATACAGTTTCAACTTAAGAAAAAAGTATTTGGACACTTCTGGTTGTCAAATGTAAACATACATGGTTAATGTGATTTATTACAACTCTACTAAGGTCTATGTCAGAATATAACAAGAGTTTTTGCACTCATGCCGAAATGCAGTGAGTGAATGACTATAAAGGAAGTGCTTTTTGCAAGCTTTCTGTATACATCCCATTCACTATTTGGATAAATGTTTTGTTTTACAGCTGCTAAAAGGACCAACAGCCAAATTATGCTCTGCCAAGTTTTGGGAATGACAACTGCATTTCAACACTGGAGTGAATCCGTTCCAAAAATTGTTTTTCCGTGAGTCACTCACGAAATTGCAATGATTGACACTGACACAGTGATAACCACTATTGTAGTGATCGCAACGGACGGGACAAAAAAAATTTCAAAATATGTCAAATAGATTTGTGCATTTTATTACTGACTTTTCACTTGACCTTGTTAAAACCATGTTTATTTAACTGTGAAATTGTGAAATACTACGTGTTTTAATGTATTATATTAGAATTAACAGTAATTTAAATACATTTTTTTATTTTTAAATAATTAAATAAAAACCTTAAATAGTTAAAAGGAGTGTGTTCAAATAGTTCAAATCGATCATGGTACTTTTGTCACAGATATAATGACATAAGACATGGAATTTTGTCACAGATATAATTAAAAAATGAAATTAAGCAAAGAAATTGAAGTTGGCCTAATTAAACTAGCTAGGGTTTAATGCAATTTAGGTGTCTTAGTGTTGCTTAAGTGTACAAATACTGTAATGATTAAAATGCATGCTTAGCAACCAGAAAATAGATACAAATTAAAAATAATGAAATGAAACTAGAAAAAAAAAAAACAGAAACTAAAAAAAAGAAACCTTTGGTTCAGACAAGCTGAATAGTTTCTGAGACTTGATTCTGTTATTGGGGTCTACAGCCCGGAGCAGTTTCTAGAGCAGGAGTGATGTGTGTATGCATGTGTGCGTTTGTACTGTCAATATATCCATAAAAAAGCATAAAATGTCTACATGATTGAGAACTTTGTTTGGCAACTTTCACCAAGGTCACCAACAGACATGTTGTATCAGTAAATCAGTTATCCTGTCAGAAATGAATTCATTTGGTTGTTGTCTTCCCTTGACTTAAGGGAACCTTTAAGCAGGTAGAAGTTTACCATGAAGACCTCAGCTCAGATCATATAACAACTGTTTTGCATAACAGCTCACAACACACCCCAGGAGATCACGGAATTACATTTTTTAAGAATTAATCAAATCTGGGTTTCATGATATTCGTTCCTACGATTTGTTTCATGTGTGCGAGCAGAAGCTTCAATTCATAGAGAATGAGCCCTCAAGCAAATTCTTGCCCAAGGGAATGTCCTCTTCAGATGGGGAAATTGATATAGTATGGAATCTGTGGATTTATTATAAGGCAATTCTTTAGTTAATGTAACATGCAAAACACATGCCATTATTCAGCACACCAAAGAATCATTTGCACTATTGGATTTAACTGTGAGATGAGTTATGATAATCCCTGTTGACCTATGAACCATAAATGTTTCTAGGAAGAAAGGAGAAAGACAAACATTATTCACACGCATATAAACAGAAAAAAAGAAAGTTATAACAGAAAGGTATGTATTCTGCTAATGGTGTATTTGCCTATGACATATATCTTTGCTTATTTTGCCACTGTTTTTATGCAGCAGTGTATAGAGTCCATGGCATATAGTATATATTTCCATGCCAGTCGAGCACCAGCTGTGGCAGGTGAAAGTATAGGGAAGAAGAACTTGTTCTACTTTGTATCATCTGCTTCAAATGTGCCAAGAGAAACAGAAGGAACACTCAGTCTTACAAAACCTAACAATAAAGCAAATATAAGGAAAGCTGGCTTTGGTTGAAAACTCTACACCCTCTCACTGATGTAATGATGCAAATTACCAACTGTTTATTTTACCATTTGGAAATGCTCAGTGCTTTCTTTTTGGCTCATGTATATGGAGATTTTGTGACTGTTTTCTGCCCAGACAGCAATTTACAATTACTGACCTCTCCTAGGAAACTGAAATACACCTTAAAATATAAATATAAATTATTCTGTAGAATATCATTCTCTGTATATGTATGTATGTATATATATATATATATATATATATATATATATACACACTCTTCTGGGGCTGCAGTCACTACAGCTTTCCTCGTTTACATTTATTAATTTAGCAGATGCAAAGCAATTTACAAATGAAAAATGTCTGTCCCATGATATGCACCTCTGATATGAATATGAATATTATATTTAAAGCTGTCTTCTCCTCCCTTATATTCCACAGTAAGCTGTTCAGTTATTTGATTTAAAATAAAAGTGGAAAATTCATTCAAAGGATATGACAGAGACATTTTTGTTGTTGTTGTTGTTTTTGGCCTAGATTTGGCCTACAGCCATACATAAAAAGGATGTAGTCAGACAGATGAGACCACAATTAATGAAACAAAACAAAACAAAACAGCAACAAAACAAACACAAAATAAAAGTCAGTCTACAAAGACATCAATCTGTTTCACACAGGTGCACACTGACTCTGCTCTGTGAGGGGGGATTTGTTACGGCAACAGGTCAGTAATTACTGATTATCACAAATGTACATTTGTGTTTGACTAATTTGCTTTGTGTTGACTTATTTTGCTAGATCTATGCTCAATATCCATTCATCAACCACACTGTTTCCTGCAGCCTTGGGGCAGAATTATTGCTCAACAGTATAATGTGATTACAATCTATAAATCTTCTGTTACACCTGCTGCCTGTTGTGTGGCACACACCTGTCCTTCAAACAGAATCTGCCAAAACAATGTGTTCGAGATGCTTCTGCTATATTACAGGAACAGATTTTATGACCAGCCAATAACTGTCAGTATTGGATCCATTTACTGACTTCCAAGAAAACTACAAAGTTGTAGTCCTGACTTGTCTTTCTAATTATCTTAGATAAATAACAATTATGGGGGGGGGAACATGACAATCCTATTAATTTTCAACATCATGTTTTTTGAATGTGCCTTGGAATTTTAAAATATTAAGAATATACAATGGGACATGAATATAGTTATCCAGGGGTCAGCAACTAGTCCACAGTGTTACTGCAGAGAGTCCGACATTTACTGTTATTTAAAATATCCAAGATTTAACACATTTTTGTTAAAAAAAGCTCAAATTCAGATTGTTCCTCCCACATTTAAATGTATTACGTGCTATAAAATTAAAATGTTTTATACAAGTCATCATACGTGAACATAAATAATGTTTTTTTCAGTAAGTTTGGGGTCAGTAAGAATTTTTTTTAACAGAAATGAATACTTATATTCAGCAAGGATGCATTAAATTGATTAAAAGTGACAGCAGAAACATTGATAATGTTACACAAGATATCTTTCAAATAAATGCACAACTGTTTTTAACACTGATAATTTTTCTTGAGCAACAAATGAGCATATTAGAATGAATAAATTAAATTTTAAACATATTAAAACATAAAACAGTTATTTTAAATTGTAATAATATTTTACAAAATTGCTGTTATTACTGTATTTTTGACTAAATAAATGCAGCCTGTGTAAGTGTAATAGACTTATTTCACAAACATTAAAAAAAACAAACCTTGCCAACCCTAAACTTTTGGAAGGTAGTATAAATATATTAATAGCATAAAATGCAGTTCCCTTTCGTATGGTCTCTCCCATTGCATTGACACGCTTATGGGAGGGAACTCATGATACTGAAACTGAAGCCTGATTTGTTCATGTTTGTGTTGCTGCAATGGCGCTTCAACTCGCCAAAAGTGGGGTAGCCGACTATATAAGTCGGCTCTGAGCGCAATTTCGTCAGAATTTTTCTCCTCCAGCGATGACGATCATCTCGCTGACTCTGCAAGCAAGAAGCCAAAGAAGGAAGAAGCTCAGCTCCGCCTGCTGTTTGCCGCCGTAAAGGAGCCCCCTGCATGATGCAGATGGGCACACTGAGTGCATCGCCTGTCTGGGCAGCGCCCACGCAGAGGCTGCGCTCACTGAGATGGCATGCTCTCACTGCCAGAGCATGAGTCTCGCCCTTCTCCGCTCGTGGATCACCTTCTTTAACGAAGATGGTACTCCCCGCTCTGCTCTCCCGTTTCCTCTCTCCCCTAGGAGAAAGAAACAGCGGAGCAGCTGGGTTTTAACACTGGGCTTGAGTGAACTCACACCGGCGCAGCCCCTGCGTGCTTCACTCTCCCCCTAAAGCTTTGATTCGCCGATGTGCTTCGCATGTGAGGATCAGATCCCCTCGTTGGCTGCGAGCAGCTTGATTTCTTTTAGCACATCTGAGGAGGAAGCTCCCGTGGATGACTCCATGTCATTAACAGCTTCGGATCCTGAAGAGTGGCCCCGTGAAACCCCGCCTCTGATGCAGACAACACGGCCCAGTGTTGACAGCAAGCTGATCCATGTTCTATCTAAGACTGTGGAGGATCTCGGCCTGGCTTGTTCTGGTCCAGAAGAGCCCATCCGCGGCCTCCTTGATGAGTGGTACCTGAAGGGATGCCGTCAACATTCCTCTCGCCAATGGCCCGCTCCGTTCCTGCTGGAAGTTCATGAGGAACTCAGCAGGACGTGGCGCACCCCCTACTCAGCCCGTGTTAATCCCTCTACTTCCACCGCTCTCACCACTGTTGACGGCGCTGCAGAAAAGAGGTTATCGAAAGCTCCCCTCTCTGGAAGAGGTGATCACTGAGCATCTGTGCCCTTCATCAGCCCAGGGGCTGAAAGCCCATGCAGTGCATCCATCTAAGCCCTGCAGGACTACCTCAGCCCTAGCAAACAGGGCTTATTCCGCAGTTGGCCAGGCTGGCTCAGCGCTTCACAAGATGGCGGTGCTTCAAGTGTTCCAGTCCAAACTTCTCCACACCATGGACGAGTCCAGCCAGAGTTCTGATGCCTTTAGAGAACTGTGCACAGCGACTGACCTGGCTCTGCGCACTACTAAGGCCACTGCACAGGCGAACGGCAAGGCCATTGCCAATTTGGTGGTGCTGGAGTGCCAACTTTGGCTGAATTTGACAGAGATCAGGGACTCTAACAAGGTCGCCTTCTTACACTCGCCTGTCTCTCCTAAGGGACTCTTTGGCCCTACCGTGGATGGGCCACCTCAGCCTAAACCTGAGCCTGGGCCCCGGATGGTGGAACGCTACCCGTTTCCGAAGCACCAAGGTCCCTGCCCCAGAGTGACGTTGAGCCTCAGAAGCCGTCCTGATCCGAATGCAGAGAGGAAGAGGAGAGGGTCAATTTTCGCTGAGGCCGGAACTCCCTCAAAGAAAGTTTGCGCTCGCTCCCCATCGCTCCACTTAACACTGAGCGAAGGAAGATCCATTCAAGTTGGGCCCGTCCTTCTCACTCAGTGCGTGCCCAAGCAAACTTCCGCTGTGATAGCGGACCAACATACTCAAAAGAGCATTTCTCCTCTCCTCATTACCATGAATGTCAGTTCCCCATCCCCCTGCCGCAAACTTCCATTCGGAAAACTAGAATCACTTGCCATCTAGTCTCAGGCTAGGAAAGCTTGAAACAGTTCCTCTAGTGAACAGAGAGTCAGGATTTTACAGATGCTACTTCCTCGTTCCCAAGAAAGATGGTGGGGTCAGACCCATTCTCGATCTCAGACATCTGAACTGCTAGCTTATGAGACGGCCGTTCAAGATGTTAACTTTGAAACAGATCCTCGCGCAAGTATGTCCCGAGGACTGGTTTCTTTCAGTGGATCTGAAAGATGCTTACTTTCACATCCAGATAGCCCCCCATCACAGACTGTTCTTGAGATTCACATTCAAGGGAGTGGCCTATCAGCACACAGGCCTGCCATTCGGACTGTCCCTGGCCCCGCACAAAAAAAAACCTTCCTGCTGGCTTTAAAGGGGCACAACGTCCTGGTCCGTTCGGACAACATGACGGTGGTAGCCTTTATCAATCACCAAGGTGGTCTCAGGTCACGCTCCCTTCACAGGTTGGCTCGACACCTTCTATGGGCACAAGGCAAACTCCTGTCACTGAGAGCAGTTCATGTGCCGGGCAAACTGAACCAGGGGGCAGACACGCTGTCCAGGGACAAGGTAGCTCCAGGGGAATGGAGACTACATCCCCAAATGGTTTAAATTATTTGGTCTGTCTTTGGGAGGGCAGAGGTGGACCTCTTTGCCTCAGAAGACACCTTTCACTGTCCAATCAACTTTTTGAGACAGTGAGATGCCCTGGCCCACAATTGGCCCAGCACTCACCTGTACGCCTTCCCCCCGGTTGCCCTGCTTCCTCAGGTCATCAGACGGGTCAGGCAAGTCAGATGCTCAGTCCTCCTGGCGGCCCCACTCTGGAGGAATTAGATGTGGTTCCCCGAGTTGATTCAGCTTCTATCGATATCGATAGACATGTCACACATCCTTTCTACAAGAGCTGCTGGATAAGGGGCGCAACCCTTCCACGCTCAAAGTGTATGTGGCCATCACGGTGAATAATTCTTTCATGGCTGGCCAATCAGTTGGCAGAAACAACTTAGTTGTTAAGTATCTGAGGGGAGCTCGGAAATTGAATCTGCCTCGCCCTCATACTGTGCCGACATGGGACTTGTCTATAGTCCTCAGGGCCCTGTGGGGCAATCCCTTTAAGCTGCTCCAGTCAGCCAACTTGCAGCCCCTGTCACTTAAAACGTTTACCTTCACCAGGTTTTATAACTTGGATGTCTCTGTACTGCACGGATTTTGTCCACTTAATATCAAGCTTCAGTATTAGAGTAAACAGGAGTTCCCCCGCCATAAGCGTGTCAACGCAATGGTCGTTCCCTTACATTAGTTACTTTACTGAGGTTACGTTAGTAACCGAAGCTTTTTCTATTAAAAAAAGAAGCCCCATCATGGGCTTAAAAATTTTACCATCAATTTACCATGGTATAGCCATTGTACTGTTTTGTAAGGGTTATCACTCTTAGCCTTAGGATTTAGTTAAATCCTGATAACAAATATGCTTATTCATTCTTTAAGCCATAACATTAAAGCTGATGAATCCTTAGAACAACCAAAAATAGGGTAAAATTCATAGTATGACTTTGCAGTGTTAGTGTGGGAGTAATGTCAAGGATGAGATTAAATTGGGTGGATTCCAGCTAGTTCTGTGCAGTGTTGATAGCGTAAACTCTAAACAGACATGAACAAATCCATCACGACAATGACGTGTTTCGGGGGAAGGGGCAGATGAACTGAAATCGAACTGTTAAAAGGTGATGACAGAACTGATAAGCTTCAAGCTTAATGGCTGTTGATTTTTCTGTGTTAATACATTGTATTTAAATGAGGGGCACTGGATGAGACTAACCCCCCTAAAGGACAATGTACCCTGCTGCCAACTACTACAACACCAAAACCAAAACAGCAACCATGCGCTGCACTGTTATTAGCTAAACAGTATTGACTGATTAGCAATGTTTAGTAAACTCAACGTGAAGATGTCAGGCAGAGAGATGAAGCTCTGATTCACTGAATCAGGCAGAAGAAAAGACCATCCAGTTCCAGGTTACTGTTGTGTGTAAATAGTCTTACACACTTCAGACGCATGCTATGAGGAGACAAAGGATAAAGATGCCGTCCTTGAATTATTGGAGCTCATAAGCACAGCTAACCTTCTCCTACAAAGTCACATTAATGTACTTTGACCTGATTAATTTGAATGCCACTTAAATACTAATTTCTGCTTGCTCTCTCTCTCTCTCGCTCTCTCTCTCTCTCTCTCTCTCTCTCTCTCTCTCTCTCTCTCTCTCTCTCTCTCTCTCTCTCTCTCTCTCTCTCTCTCTCTCTCTCTCTCTCTCTCTCCACACACACACACAATCCTATTTAAAATATTACAGCATCTGAAGATTGGAACATGCAAAACCTTTTTAAAACATACAGGACAAGTATTTTAATTAATGTATTAAATAAAAATAGACTAAGTTTTGAAAAATTTAACATTATGAAGACTAGACATTAATTATATAACATAATTAATATAATAATATAATTTCAAAATTCAGTTTAAATTGTACATATTTGTTTCAGTTCAACTGCTTTGATTCAAACTGAATCGTTGTTCCATGAATTTACAGAGACAATCATTCTAAGAAAGACAAGCAATCCATATAATCTGAACACTGACTAAATCAGGAAAAAAACAATAGCCTGTTAAAACACACATGCCAAGAAAAGGTACCATTTTTATCCTCTTGGTCCTTAAAGGAAAATAAGTCCGATTTATGAGAGGGGAAAGAAGCCATTATCCATTGATTGCATTCAACAAGATGTTCATCAAGAGGAAGAAAAATGTAAACAGAAGACAACAATTATTCCACATCTGTGGTCCAAATTCCATCCCAACGTGAAAGCATCCATTCTTTTGGATTGTTCCAAATGAAACTAGCCTCTGTATATAACTGGGGAGCACCGCGCTCTAAATGAACCGACATGTACCAGGGCTTATATAGAATATTTAGTGAAAATAGTGTTGAGAGACAACAAACACTTTAGTGTAATGGACTGTTCTGTGTTATTTCCCCCTAAAATATTTGACATGTCAACATGACAAAAACAAAACTCCATGAGTGTTAAGAAGCATTTGGCCCCAACTCTGCTGGCTGCTGGTTTCAAACATCATGGCTGTTTATTAGTTTCAACAGCTAACAGCTGAGATGTTTCATAAGCAAATACAATGTCCCACCGATGCATCACCACATCCTTGAGTATCAGGCGTATGGTTGGAACTTCAACCCCTGATATTCATCTAATCATCTGATCTGATCTTTGCAGCTGGTTTGAAGTGAAACATACAGCAAGCCAGTGCGATATCCTCATTGTATGTCTGCTGCCCCCCCTCCCTTACAGTTCACGGGTATTCTCTAGCACTAGCTAAACAGCAGTTATACACTCGTTATTGTGCTGCATTATGGGATTGAATGAGGGCACTCGATAATGTCTACCATGGTTTCAGACACCAAAACAAATGGCTGTTCCCTTGGACATTGCGCTTGAATCTTGGCTCCGACAAGCAAAATGCTAAAGAAATCACAGAATGATTTTTTGTGGAATCAATATTCTCTGGATAAAGTCAATGATATTAAGATTCATTGGACCATAATGTGTTTGTAGATCTGGAATTTAAACCTCTTTGCATGAATTTTAATTAAATTAACCTATCAAGCCATCAGGAGAATATCGAATAAGAGGGATAAACTTAATCAGCCAGTTTGCTATTTAACAAAGTATTGTATGTGAAAACCATCTGAATGGGAACATACTAACCATTTATTGCTTTTACTACAAATGTATGTAACTAAAATGTAGAACATATCAATGGAAATATCATTTTACTCTTAATAAAGACACCTTCTTACGTCTTCACCCATGCCTGTTGACCTTTAAATTGTCTAACGTCATGAGTCCAGAAGCATGTATGCACTGATGCATGCTGATCAGGCTGGTATCCTCAGTGCACTTACTTAGCCTAAGGTAAGATGTTCACCTCCCCCCACCCATACAGCATTCATCAGCATATACCAACATGCCTCCACAGTGGGACTGAAAAGGACTTTCCTATGGAATTAGTGCTTCTCCTACTGGAGATGTCAAGCAGATGCATGCTGCACTCATGATGGTGATTTACAATAGATATGCAATGTGACTGGAAATAAAGATAAATAAATAAAAAAAAAACGGATTTTTATGCATAGCAACTAATATGACTGTAATTTTATTGTATATTATTTATATGACTACTAATCTTTAATTTCTCATACAGTAGATGAGTATATGGATATATTAATAAAAAATAAGCAAAAAAAATGCATCCGTATTTGAGGGTTTAGAATTCATGCGACAACAAATCTGCGCATCAATTAAAAATATGATATCATTGCTTTTAACAAGAGCAATTTTGCAAATCCCAAATATATTATATGATTGAATAACATTGCTAAGTCAAAAATAGGGGGTCGTAACAAAGCCAAGACCACACTACAAGCCCTAAGAAGGCAATACACTGCCTCATTATACTGCTATGGAGTTTTGCAATGGCATTAGTCATTAGTCATCATGGGTAATGCAACATAAACCATTACAAATGGAAAGGATTTGCTAGGAACTGAAAGTGCAAGAGAGAGACCCAGAGAATTGCAGTATTTCACCAGGGAGAAAATAATAGATTAAACTGTCAAAAAAACGGATGAGATTATGTTCTTTTAACCTTGACTTGAGGTTGCCAGGCTACTGTCTCTTACTCCAGTGACCTGGCCTGCATACAGCCTAAGGGATAGGAACAGCTAGTATGTGGAGAATACAGATGTGTATACAGGGCAGAAAAACAAGTAAATGAAGCTGGTGTGCTTGATAGTGTGGGATTACAAATTTAAGAATCTGTTTAAAATATGCTGATCCTATGTTCTGACATAGCATCACATGAAAAACTAAGGTGAAGTACATTGTATTTAGCATTTAAGGTAAATTACATCAGACAAATGATTATCTTAAGCAAAGTGTAGCAAGAGGTTCCTGTCTGTTCCTGTTCTCTTATTGTTAGCCAAATGAACCAGATTACTGAGACTATCACCTTTTGTTTGAAATTGCTCTTGGTGCCCCTGCCCCAATCCTGCTTCGACGAGGAAAAAGTTTCCTACAATAGCAAGGGAGGGGGTGGGGTGTAGAAAGTGCATTTGTATGCAGGTGGTTGCACTGCTTAAAAAAAAGAATAACAGATTATAAACACATAATTGGGTGAATAAGTAATTAATTAATAAGTAATTTAGAGGATTGCAAGGAAAAACAAAGAAAGCCCAGTATATAAATATATAATATATATACAAAGGCATCATTCATTTGTTATATATATACACATATTTATTTGTTGTTGTTTTGTGGTATATGTTTTTATGTAATATATCCTATATAATGGGCTTCCTATACGTGTTTATTTATCGCTCTCTATATTAAAATGATATTGCTAATAGGAGAAAAAACTGCAGTTCATTTGCATGTTCTGAAATGTAAGCTTTTCTCTGTGTCGGTCAATTAAATTGTTCACTGGAGAGAAGCATAAATGAGCTATACTGTGCAGGCATCTCCTGCAGCACTAATGGAGGTGTCAATAGTGTGCCCAAGGTAGAGATCTGTTGCACTCATCCTTTTCCAGCTGCTTAACATCACACACTACCAGCACACTGGTACTGAAATCCCACAGCCCTCATTTCCTCACCTTTTTATTTACCAAAGTTTTATTCATTTAATTCTCTCTAGGCACATTCCTTTTCCTTTGGCATTGCTAGGAACTATGACATTATTCAACATGTCATTTATCCAACTGTCTGCTCTAAAAGCAAGTCATATGTCTGAAGATGTTTTAAGAGTTTAGTGTGTGTGTTTGCAATCCTTTTAGGTTGCATATGCAGGCACATAACAGAAATAAAAAAAAGAAATTATATGAGTAAAGACAAGGAAACGATAATGGAGAAAAACTTCTCAGGGGACATGTCCAGAGATGAATTTTAAATAAGGGAAGAGGTTGTTTGGTTACACTGATGCAAAATCCCACTTGCCTCTCGTCAGTAAATTTGGATATGGGGGTGGTCTCTTCATCATCTTCCCTGATGAATCCTGATTGGCCAGTTCAGTTCTTGGTCACCCTGCAGAGATTTGAGTGCCGTTAATTCCGGTTTATTGTTTATTTATTCAGGATATGTGTCACTTATTATAAAAGGAAAGAAAATAGTCAGGTCCACAATTCAAATGGACATCTAAATATAAAATATTTACAAAATCCTGACCCTCCCTCAGCACAAGTCTGTTCTTACAAAATTGCATAGGTTGGCATGCAGACAAGAAATGCTCTCTTCTTTCACTGAAAACTGACCACTGGAGTACATCCCGCCCGTGAGAGGGTAAATGAGAGCGACCGAGTAATAGAAAATAGAGAAAGAGAGAGAGTGGGAACATAGAGCGAGGGAGACAGACACAGAATCTGCACATCCTCACAACCAGCACACCTTTACCGTGCACAACTGGACTAAAGACTGAACTGAGAGACTAAAAAAGGTGAGTACAGCAAACTGTGCATGAGTCGGTGAGAATTTAAAGTCTGTGATGAAAGCGGACAGAAAGATACAATAATGGTTCTTAGGATTCTTAATAAGAACCATTTTCCTGGCTATAATATTTTTTTTAATGATTAAAGGTTCTTGATGTTTTATTATAGGTTCTTAAGATCAGAATATTGGTTTCCGTGTTCTTTAAAAAGCATCAGTACATATTGTAGATGATTTTCTAAAGAACTATTGAATGAGAATTTATCGGTGCAACAAAGGAATAGTTCATTTACTGACCCTCATGTCATTCCAAACCTGTATGACTTTCTATCTTCTATGGAACATAAAAGAAAATGTCACAGTGTTTTTTTTTTTTTTAATAAATAATGGACGCTAATAGTCACCAGAACTTCTTCTGTGTTTTGAAGAAGAAAGTCATACAGATTTGGAAATAAATGAAGGTGAGAAAATGATGACAGATTTTTTATTTTAGAGTGAACTGTCCCTTAAAAAAATTATTCTATGACATCGGGCTGTAACCTTTTTGGGTCTTATTGGAGCCTTTATTTTTTTAAGAGTGTAGGACAAGATAAAGAAAATAGAAAGACCTGTGCATGTATTCAGGCTGGCTGAGCTGATATATTATAGCAAACTGCACGTAAATGGCAAGCTGGAGTGAATGTAAGTCATGTGATGACAAATGAGGTCATGAGGCACGTATGAAGTCATTTCAATTTTCGCTCTCATGTATGAGCTACACTGCCACACAGATCTGTAATTATAAAACTGTCTGAGTGATCTACTAAAATGGATGGAGAGGAGACAATTACAAGACTGGGCCGGATGTGAAGGTGTTCTCAAAAATGGAAAGAGGACATTAGAATTAAAGAGAACCTGAAAGTAGTGGCAGAGGAGGGAGAAAAGGAAGCAGGCATGTTGATAATCTGTCAAGTGGATTGTGATGGGAACGAAGGATGGAGGAAATAGCTATTCATGTGCTGAGAGACGACTGGTGGCGGTCATCTGATTTTCTGCCATAAACCATCTCGGGCTCTATCTCGGTTCGATTCAGACATAAGTTACTGGCTCAGACAACATGCTGGTCTAAGCTCTTCTGCTGGATTTCAGTAGTTCACCAGTCAGAGCCTGATGTCTGCAGGTCATAAAGGGGAGGATGCCAGGCCATTCCTTCATCTAGGGCGCATCTGGTGCCTCTCAGATCTGAGCGCTACTATCCTGTCAAATAAGCTAGCAAAGGTTGGGAGCTTCTTAATAAACAGGCCTCGCAAAAACAACAGCATTGGTGTAGGTTTCTAAGCTGTGGAGGCATCATTTGAGAAAGTTTTCCATTTCAGAAACCGTCTGATTTGCACCAGAAGAAAGACATTAATCCAAGAAGGAAGCAAGGCTTCCCTGGAGCCAGAGAGCAGAGGTTATATAATTGAGCTTACTGAGGCGTCACCTGTGTGTCTCTGTGCTGTCAAACATTAATTTATCCGTCGGTTTGAATCCAGCACCTCTGTTTACAATGTTGTGTGGGTTTAAAGCCTGAGGACGATGTGAAGAGTCGGCTTCAATTATGGAGAGCCGTTCAATCCGTAGGGATATGATTAAACCAGGTTCACTGTCTCTCTCCGGCAGCATTCCATCTGACAAAATAATATAAATGGAAGACTGCTGAACAAAAAGCGATAAGACATGGATGGACACAAAAAAAAAACAACTGCTGTCAAATTGATATGTTACTTGAGTTGTAAATAAATGTAGCCTGAGAAGTGCTAAATAATGAAGCCATAACCAGGCCTGGATGGAATCTGTTGATTTTTAGTTTTTTATTTTTTATTTTCTGCACTCATTTGCAGCAAAAATGTTCTGTTCAAGCATTCCAAGAAACAGATTTAGAGGTGTAAGGCTACAGTAGGCGAAAAACAGCATGTGAAATTGAAGTCTCTTTATTCACGGTATTCATAAAACAGTGGCTAAAAACTGATGACCTACTACTTCCGATGAGATTTTGAATTGTGCATCCAATGGCCACTTTATTATTTCATGAGGCCATGAAAGAGGACAGCATAGCGACGCAACGCACACTGGTAGGTCACATGACAATAACATGACTAATGTAATAAATCCAGATTACATTCAGACTATATAGATATACAGTATACATATTATATATCCTCATTTGTAAGTCGCTTTGGATAAAAGCATCTGCTAAATGATTAAATGTAAATGTCAATGTAAATATTTTAACAGTCACGAAGCAAATACTTATTCAAAAGCCCACATGTTGCACTGGCCAATATGGAAGTTGTCTTGGACTGATACTGATACTGACACCTAGTTTTGTGGATGTAGCATTACTTAAGCATTAAGCATTAAGTTTTCAGCTAATAATTCAATCAAATGACAATCATTTTTGACTGGGTGTAAATAGTGGTACAGTAGACAGCCTACTACTAAACACTCTATCCTGAGAAATCCTAAAATAACATATTGATAAACATGATGAAAAGATGGGGAGAAAACAGCATGACAAGAGACAGAGATAGAAAGGAGAATTGGGGAAATAAAATGTCATATATCATCCCACAGAAACTTCAAAAGTAACAGGTGTGTCAAAAATGATAGGGACACAGGAAACAAAAGAAATGAAAGACAACGATGCAAAATGGGATGTAAATTTGCTACAAGGAACAAACAGCATTGTGATTGAAACTAGAAAGGGGGCAGTTGCGTGAGAGGAAAAGAGAGCGATTAGAAGAATTCAGCATGTCACAAGCCACATGACACTGATTTATAGGGAGCCGAGCAATGAAGAGATTCATCTATAAAACTACAGGTGCCATCAGAGGCATGAGATACAGCTGTGCACATGTACATAAGAGAGAGAGAGAGGGAGAGAGAGAGACATTGGGAGGTTGGGGGAATGGGGAGGCAGAGAGGGGTTATTCTCTGAGCTAGTCAAGTGACGAGTGTGAGGGAAGCCATGCTTGGACGGGAGAGACACACTGTGTGCTGAGACAATTAGATATACAAGAAACAATAAGATATTTAAAGAAGTCATAGGAGACCCATGAAAAAAGGAGACAAAGAAAAGGATTGAGAACAACCTGGATACGTTTTGCTGGAACACTAAGAGAGAAAAAGAGACCAAGAAGAAGAGTGAAGGGTAAAGCCACAATGATCTGCATCTCAGATCTCCACAGGTAACTGCTGTCATTGTGATGTTCATGCGGCATGACAGAGATGGGGACAGCTGATGGATGGAGGGAGGAGGTGGAGGAGGAGAGGAATAATTGAAGAATGGGAAAATGGAAATGAGAAAGAATATGTAGTGGGAATGATGAGACGGGTGACGTATATTTAAATATATACATGTTAAATTGCTGACACATGATAATCTCAAGACTTGTCACACTTCAGGGGGCAAAATGTCTGATTTATGTGACTAATTTAGAAATAGAAGTGCACTGACATTTTGAAAGATTGCTCTAATCTAAAAGAATCCATTGAGAAAAAGAGAGGAGAGAGAGACTTAGAATAAAAGAAAAAGAAAGAAAGAGAGAAAGAGAAATGGTTGGTGGGGGCTGATCTGTGGTAAAATGGTCCAGCGCCTTTCATTACGGACTACTTCTTGTTCAGGTTCCATGACAATAACTGCAGTGGCAATTGCTGGTATGTCTTGAGGCAAGGCAATCAGCATCATAAGATTAAAGTGAAGAGAAAGAGTGATTGGGAAGTTGTGCATTTAATAAAATGGTACATTAATGAAAAGCTGTTGGTGGTGCAGTTGCATGCGTGTGGGCAGAGAGGACTGCTGCCATCTTGTGGTAAAGTTCTGGGACATTAAAGTTTGCATGGTTTATGGGTATTTAGGAGGGTCAACAGGACCAGTCCCCCAGGACCTTGAGCTGAGAGACACCTGAAAAAAAAATTCTAATGGAAAATTAATATTCATGGAGGAACAGTGCTTAAATGTACTCAATTATCAAATTATAACTGCATTCAAAAGTGTATTAATAGAATTACCAATTGTATTAATACTGCAAAAAGATATTGCAGACAGGGTTCCCACGATCACTGAAAATGTCATGGGATTTTAAAATTGTGTTTACCAGAACAGGAAAAGTCATGGAAATTTCTATTCACAATTGCTATTCACAATCAAATCAGTCACTTAAAGGGATAGTTCACCCAAAAAAAATGAATATTCTGTCATTATTTACTCACCCTCAAATTCTAAACCAGTTTGACTTTCAGTCTTCTGTTGAATATAAAAGAAGATATTTTTGGGGCAAACAGTTTATGGGGGGCTCGAGCCCCTGCCCCTTTAATCATGGACACTAAAGTGCCATTTAGGTATTCTAGCCAGGGGGAAACACCCCACCCAACCCATGTAAGACAGTTGAGACCAGCAACTGTAACCAACCAACAATCTACTTTTATGTTCAACAGAAAAAGAAATCAAACAGGTTTGGAACAACTTGAGGGTGAGTAAATGATGACAGAATTTGCATTTTTGGGTCAACTCTCCCTTTAACTAACTAGACTAGAAGCTAAAACTGCAGTTCTTAGTTTCCCAGGCATAATTTTGATATAAAATCTCACATATAAAGCCAGAAGTCTTAAGACATTTCAAGAGCCAAACATGGAATACAAAGGCATAATTACAAGATTTATTCTCTAATTGGTATAATCCCTGGGAAAAAAAACAGTGTGTGGGATGACAAGATAGGACCATCAGCAGCTGGTGTCCAGGGTGTCGAAGGGCCGTAATCCGTACATGATGGGGAAAATTGTAACATTTTTTTTTCTTAAATCCTCTTCACAGCCACTGCTCATCTGTCTCACATTATCACAGAATGCTGCTCTATCTTCTGTTCTGGATGAGTCTATTTCTGTTGATTACAAACGGGTGAGTAAAGAGAAAAACATCTGACGCACTGAGAGTAAGAATCACCGGACATCCACACTATTAACATTTCTCCCTGTCTCCCAGTGAAAGAGGATTTTATGGGAATCATTATGGCGAGTGGAATGATTCGCAACTGCAGCCCACCATACAGAAGCTGATGAAAGGCTACAATCGATACCTAAGGCCAAACTTTAACCGTGAGGGCTACCTGAAGCTAATTAAATATAGATGGAGAATTAAAAAAAACATAGTTATTTAAATAATTAAAACCCAATAATAAAAACACATTCTTTGTTTCCACAGAGGGGCCTGTTGAAATTGGAATGAGTCTGGATATTGCCAGTATTGATGCCATCTCTGAGATTAACATGGTACTATTTACATTTATAAACTTACTTTGATAAGAGGCTTCAGGCAACAGATTAATGGGATTCTGATCAATTCTGTTCATATACCTTTAGGACTACACAACCACTATCTTCCTAAGACAACGATGGCGAGATTCCCGCCTCATATTCCCTGGAAATGAAAGTCTGAGTCTGGATGGACGGCTGGTTTCTTTGCTGTGGATCCCTGATACGTTCATCCCCGATTCTAAGCGTTCTTTCCTCCATGATGTAACTGTGGAGAACCGTCTGATCCGCATCTTCAGCAATGGCACTGTGCTCTACGCTCTTCGGTAAACACTGAATTTACAACTTCTTACCAAAGACTGAACAGCTGCTCCAGGCAGATGTATGTGCATCTGGGGAACCTTCCCACTGAAATGGTTCAATCAATATTCCTCCTTTTCTCCACAGCATAACAGCAACCATCGCCTGCAACATGGACCTCACCAAGTATCCTATGGATAGACAAGAGTGTACTTTGCAATTAGAAAGCTGTAAGCGTTTTCACTCTCAAACTGGTTTTTCCTTATTTTATTTTACTGGTTATTCAAGAGCAGCCTGTTCAAACCCTTAAATCTGTATGTGTGTGCATACATGTTCAGGGGGCTATAATTTACAGGATGTAGTGTTTTACTGGACCCGAGGGAATGACTCAGTGGAGGGGTTAGATACACTGCGTCTGGCCCAGTACAGTGTGGAGAGCTACTACACAACCGTATCTGAAGCGGTGTATGAAACAGGTAAAAACATCAAATTTTATTGTGAATATCTTGGCCACTTTTAGTTTATTTTACTAAAAAGTACCAGTCAGTCTTTCAGTCACATTCTACATTTATATTTACGCATTTGGCAGACGCCGTCTTTCTAAGCTGCTTACAGCGCAATCATGGTTTACAAAATCCCAAAAAAGAATTTGGACACTTAAGCCAGACTTAAAAGATGTATGAATGTCACTCCATTTGATAACAAAAGATCATCCAAGTGGCATTTCAAAGAAAATAGCACAAGCGCCACAAGCATAACTATTCCACAAAAAGAGGTTTTAGGTTTAGAATGATAATCCAAACAAGTGCATAGCATATTTGTCTGCAGATGCCACTTGGTTTGATCATGTGTTTATTTATTTTTTTAATGGACTAAAATTCATACTACTTTTTGGTCCCACTGTACATTTAATCATTACATGTATATCCTAGTAATCAAATAAAAATCAGTAAAATTTACAGTTAAAAAAAGCACCATAAATAATACACTGACAATCTATCAGCTATTACAGGATGGCATGTTGGTGCCTGTATATTTTATCTTATAATCACACATTTTTAAGTGATATAATATTAATGTTACTTATCTACTACAACTACCAATATTAGCATTTTACATTATAATGTACCGAAAACCACATGATAATACAGGTATTAAAACAGAAAGCAACCGCAGGGATTCTGGGAATGTATTTTTATGGTTTCTTAGACACACACACACACACACACACACACACACACACACA
>NW_015552549.1:874784-884162 GCF_001515605.1 Sinocyclocheilus anshuiensis
TTTTACTTGAAAAAAAAATAGTATTTTATATATAATGCAATATTAAACCATTTACAACCATTTCCATTGTATATGATACAATATCTTACAGTTAATCAATTAACTATTTTTAATTTAGCATTTGTAGTACTTTTTGTGAAAATTGCACACATTTTTTAAATTTTTTTACAGTGAATAACCTGCAATATTCTGGATCTGTTGCAGGTTTTTACCCGAAGCTAGTGCTGCACTTCTCTTTACGTAGAAATGTGCTGTTCTTCATTCTGGAGACATATGTGCCCTCAACACTGCTGGTGGTTCTGTCATGGGTGTCTTTTTGGATCAGTCAGTCCTCCGTTCCAGCTCGTACCTGCATCGGTCAGTGATTCCAAGAGCTTATTACTCTAAAAATCATATGCTACAAAAGATTTCTGGATTATAGAAAAACTAATTATTCTCTATCAAATCCATTTATTTGACAGGGGTGACCACCGTTCTTACCATGACCACACTAATGATGGGTGCCAGGACCTCGCTTCCCAATGCCAACTGCTTCATTAAGGCTATCGACGTCTATCTCGGCATCTGTTTCACCTTCATCTTTGGTGCTCTGCTGGAATATGCCTGCGCTCATTTCTGCACCATGCAGCACCAAACCATTGTAGATGTGCAAAGGGTGAGAAACCTCTGGATAGAGGCTAAAATGACACATTTTTACAACCTGTTGTATTTTTAAATTTTTACATGAAATTTTCACAGGAACTGCTCAAAGAATTTGAGGAGTCAAATGGTATGACTCACTTGGCAAATTCAACGTCACCCAAAAAGATGCAGACTGAAGAATCCACTCAGCAGGAGACGCCCGAACAATCTGTGACATGCGAAGGGAATGAGGCCACAGACAAGAAGAAAGAGAAGGGGTGCGGTTTGTCCTCCGTAAAGCAAATGTCTCGCCGAGCAGCATCCATGATGAGTGTCGAGAATCCTAACAACATCGACAGACATGCACGTGTATTTTTCCCCATGGTATTTCTCCTTGTCAATATTTTCTACTGGCTCTACTACCTTTTATTCTAATGGATGAACCACTCTTAATGAACAAAGTATTGCACAAATGACTGTAAAAGTGAAAAGACTGTTGACTCCCTATCAATTACAGTTAAATAGTGGCCTATAACAAGGACCTGGACTTGATTCATTGTTGCACTGAAGAAAGTAGGCCTATTTCTACACAACAATGAAAATGAAGATCACATGGACACACAAAAATCACCATACAGACTCATCTGTAGCAGGAGACAAAAAAGGAGCTGTTCTACGCGTCCACTCTTTGATTTAGCCTATTTAAGGGTTCAAAGCTTTACTTCTTTTTTCTTCTTGCTTTGTTTTGCTAGGTAAACATAATGTTCTGTAAGGCTGCTGTAAACTCCGTAAGCACTGACCATAATAAATGGCACTAAGTAAAACCAATAATGGTCAGTGTATGCATGTCATTATGTACAGTGCGGTCCGCAAGTCTGATTCAGGTGTAATTCAAACCCGTAAATACATTTTAAAATAAAATAAAAAAATGCAAAAACAAATAAACTTTGAGAAATGTTTAAGATTATGCAATATTTCTAGGTGCCTAATAAATTAATCCAATAAGATATTTTGGTAGACTAGTAGTCATTGTTGCATTATCAATCCAATTATGTTGATATAGAATGCAATGTAACAACTGACTACTTAATCACCCACTCATTTATTCATCCATTTACCTTCTAATCTATCCAACCATAGATCCATCCACCCATTTTAAGTGATTTATTTGGAGAATTTACCGTCTTCTTCGGGTTTACTGTCAGACTGAACGCTCAAGACAGCTCTAATGAAAACACTTAATTAAATTAATTACATAAATCAATGAATTCATTAAATAATGAATTTATTGCATTGTGTTAAGGGTTTGATTATACTTAAAACACACAACAAGCACTAATATTTAATAGTATTTAAGTGTTTATTATTTATTTAAAAAAAATTGTATTTCTAAAAAAAACATTTCCGTTTGTTTTGTAAGTTTGGTCTGAGTTCTTGATGCTTTTACAACGTTTTCACGCCAGCATGTGCGGTTTCAAGTGCTTCGAAACATCGAATCATTTTTCGAAGCAATTGGTTCAATTGATTCAATGCTTCGAACAGCTTCGTTTCTCCCATCACTAGCTTTACTCACTCTGGCCATAAGCTGGCACTGTCGCTGTAACTCAATGAACGAAGAGCATCGCCTGGTCAACGAGGAAAACCCATCAGCCAATCAGGAAGCAGGTTGCTTTTTAAAACTCAGCCGGGAAACGCGGAACCAAAACAAACGGCATTTTGCTTGTGTAGAAAAGGAAAGATTAAACACAGAGAAACGGTAAGTTTTAACTAAAAAACAAAACTAAGTTTAAGTTAAACTGTATGTAGTGATTAAAGTCACGTAATATTCTGCGGGTCACTTTTTTTATTTAACGTAAAAATGGCAAACGGACTTGACCAAACTGAACGAATTGCTTCGTTACAAATCATGAATGACATTATTTGAACGAAACAAGTTGCATTTCATTGTCTTGCTTTTCACCCTATGAGATACAAAAGATACAAAAATGGACACCGTGATTTACCTGGATCAGGAGAACGGCAGACTGACCACTCCAGCCATCAAATCTCGCCAGAACAGACTGCACTCTGCTCCAGGTCAGTGCCAATATAGGCTTTGTCTCATAACCAAAAAGGGACTACTCACCAAGTCCCTAATTTACGTCTGTCACATTTTCAGATCAGTGCTTGAGAACACCTCTGGCAGCAGGAAAGGCACGTCCTGGAGCTCCTCTGCAATCGGGCCGAAAAGCTTTGGGAGTCATAAATAAGGTTGTTGCCACCCAAGCAGCATCTCATAAAGCAGAGGAGAAGACGAAACCTGCTGAAGCCAAGGTTTGTTCTTGATATGCAGAGAAAACCGTATGAAAGTTGTTTGTAGGTTAAGTCTATTTGATTCCATCAGTGTAAGGTTTCTGCTCAGCCAGCTAGTGAGGAGTTGCCAGAGATCGAGAAGTGTTACCCATACAATCCAAACGGTAAGACCGACCTGCTGTATTATGGCTTTTAAGCTAAACTTTTGACTTCAGCTCTTGACAATTCTGTCCATGTTAAATTTGTAGAGTTTGAGACCTGCGGTGTTCCAGATGAAGTCTACCTCAGTTGTTTCTCTCTGACTGGTCTGGGAAAACAGATGTGGCCGAATGCTTTACCTGTGGAAGAGCTTATTATGGACCCATGTTTGCCACTCTCACCTTTAAAGATGCCCAGAGGTAATGGATATTTAGAAATGTAGCTTAAAGTTGTCTATGCAAAAAGTCTTTATGCCCAGTTAAACTTGTTTAATAAGTCTTTCCTCTCCTGCAGCGGTGGAATGCGTTGATGAAATGGAGGCATTCCTTCAGACTATAAGTGAGCTGACTGTTGACTTGCCCCCTGAGTGTGAACTCTAAATTTTCATGTGGATTGTGAACTTTGTATTTTTAAAATGGTTTGCTTTTTAACTTATTAAACGTTTTATGAAACTTGTGTTCATCTGACACTAAGACTAGGTTTTTTTTTCTTTCTTGAGGGGTCAGTTCCTCACCAGCATTAAGATATCACTGAAGGTGTTGTACTTTAAACATTTAACTGACAATCTACTAATCGTCTTTCTGTAAATCCAGTATATAAGGAAATATCAGGTTCTGTGGCCTGAAGTCTTGCAAAATCTAGTTCGCTAGTTGTCTTCATGGTCAGTTTAATTTTTTCCTGTCCATCCAGCGATACTATGGTTCAGAGGACTTTGCCACAACATGGGCTAATTAGTTCGCTTGTTGTCACCTTTACTGTCCATTTAAATGTATTTATTTATTTTTTTTTCACTTTCTTCCTGTCCATCTGGAGAGATTTTGCGTCACTTCTGGCCGTAGCTGTATCCCTTCTAGCCACAACCATAATTCCCATGTAAGTCTATAACAAAGAAACAAAAATACACTTTTTATTTATTTTTTTTTCCCTTTATTAAAAGAATATTCCCATCTCCATGTCTAAAGACATTTAAAGTGCAAATGTTACTCACATTAAAAGGTGAAAAAACAAAAGGTTATAAACGGAAGTATCTGTAAAATACATTGAGGCTAGATTAAAAAAGTAATGTTAAAATCATTTACAATCATTGTATGTACACCGTTATTAGCACCACTTGGTTAAGAGCAGGAGTTACCCCAGAAGTACTGTGCAAGCAATGGAGTGTAAAAACACACTTTGTACAAATCAGTCACCAATCATGCCTCTTAACATACTATTTTAAAGTGGATTGTCTCACATGCATTCCCATCTTTCTTTACAACCTACCCACAACTCTTTTGTGCACTTTCAAAGGACAAACTATTATTTCCTCATACCATCTCAATCCTTCAATATTTTGTACTTGTAACATGGAACTTCACAAGACTTGAAGAGGACATCATTTGACTGCAAAGTATTATAATAGAGCGGCTGCTTTGTCATTCTAACCCCATTATAAAGTTACAAAAGTGGCAGTCGTCATAGTCAATATATATGCATATACAGCAGTCTGTGTTAGAGAAAGGTGGTTGAAAAGTCCTCATGTTAACCTTGACATTCCTGATCAGCAGTTTAAGTCCCCTTCTTAGATTCCCATTCCTGGTTAAAAATAAAGCATTAAGGTTTAAGTTACACACATACAGGCAATTCTGCAATATATAAGACTTAATAGCAGGACCCCAAACTAATTGATGAAACTCATTAGAGACTGACTCATTAGAAATAGATTGAATGTTTTAATGTGATCTCTATTGATGCAACAAACTGTTCCGTTTGCATTATCGGTCTTTTGATGCATTGCACTGGATAATGTTGTGAACACTGATGTGTTTACCTTGGCTTTCTGCATAACGTTTCCCTTCGTGGATGCATAGATGGAGGGGGTCCGCTTACGCATTTCAGAGGTGCAGTTGACCGGAAGAAATGACTCAATATACTGAGTCTCCATCCTTTGAGTCTGTAAGGTAAACAAGTACCATATTTAACAATTTCGATCAAACTGTTAATTCTAATATTTGCTTTATAGGTCCAGTCAGTACCTTGTTTGTAGTTTTAGACTCTGTAGGTGCCCCCAGTTCTCCACCAGCCAAAGATTTCTTCACGTTCTCCTTCACCTGCGTGAGCTTGAGCTCTAGGTCCACACGCTCTCCCTCTTTCACCCGACAGCTGTCCTCTAACTGGGCTACACGCTCCTCTAAAGCCAACTTCTGCTTATCTGCACAACATGTATATAGTTCAGTTTACATATGCATTTTTGGCAGATCCATTATGATCATATAAAAGCAAAGAAACGTCAACATCATTATCATTATTACTAAAATGTTAAACAAAATATGAAATATTACGATTACTCAAATAATATTACAATATACTATTACAATAATATTATTTCAAATAATTATAATTATTATTACAACTAAAATATTAAACACAGTAAGAAACATTACTATTGTATTAATGCTATTTCAATGTAAAATTAAAAATGTAGTATTCATGAAAAAGAATATAATAATTTTACAGTACAACTGTAAAATTACAATTCTAATATTTATAGCAGTCTTCATTTCTTCAGACTATATTGCGATTTAAAAGTTCTGTGTTATGATAATATGGCTGTTACCCTCTCAAGAGAAGAATTTATGAACACTATGTATCATCTAAACATGGATATAAAAGAGAAACGAGGACATACATATACGTGATTGAATTAAATGTTGCAATATGCTAAAAGAAATAAGCAATAAAAAGCAATTTTTGCTAGTAAAAGTGGGGGAAAGTCACTTGTTTAACTATTTTTAAAGAGTCCTTGAGTATCTCATTAAATAGACAGGAAAGCTTGCTTTCTCACCCGGTGCACCCTTCATCTTCTCTTTGGCCTCTCGTTTCTTTTTCCTCAGTGAGACTAGGGCACTTCTGATACTATCTATTTCTTTTTCCAGGTCTTCTTTTTCTTTCAAGTATTGGCGTGCGTCCTCCTGTGCCCGCGTTTTCCCATACCTCCCGTACTGATTTGCGTCTGAAATGTCAAGTAAAGGTCAAAGATCAGACCCTAGAAGTCTGTGGGAAGGTGGCAATGCTTTTAGCACTTACCTGGTGAGAGAATGAGTGTGAAAATACAGAAAGCTGTAGATCAAACCAAACTGTCTTGTTAAGCTCAGGTTAAATCATTCTGACTGCTTCTGATGTGACAAGAACTCTGCAGCCATTTTCAAAATGGCCAAAATAGGGTTGAGCAGTCAGCAGGCTGCTAATAAAAACTTAAAACCATCATACTCTATACGTTAAAGACAATGCTGAATCCAACAGCTGTGTTTGTTATAAGCACAACTAGCACAGTGCAGAGTGTGATGGGACTCACTGGAGCCGTGGCGTTTTAGAGTGATTTGTGGACTGGGCTTTCCTGTGTCACTGCTGGAGAAAGAAGAACGACGTTTTGTTTGTGCTCCTCCCATCAGCCTCTCATTTTCCTGCTGAAGAGAAAAGGTGTACCATATTTAAACTACTGTACTGTACACTGCTTCATACCGTTCCAATGCCATTTGTATCCCTCATACTCAAATAATTAACATAGTATATTAATATAGTTGATGCCAATTGTGTTTTTATAAACACATCAACAAATATCCACAAATTTATTTATTCATTTATTTTTTTAATATAAAATAAAGTGAAATATAATGTAGAATTTTGTCTATTTACTACAGTGGTTCTCTAAAAGGGTGCCAAGACCCATTGCGGGGCCTCAGCAAACTTCCAAGAAGGCTGAAGATGACTTAAAATTATTCAAAATATTTATTAATACAACATTACAACATTAATATTATTTAAAAAAAAAAAAAATCACTCAATGACTATTGTTTCTGTTTTTTCATCAAAAAAAGATACAGCTTTGTCAATTATAAACAAGCAGTTTTGTCATAATTATAGCAGTGTTGGGGGGAGGGGGGCTTCCAGTCTAAAATGTTATATATAATATATTATTATTATGATATATTTACTATATATTTTCAAATTTTAGTTAACAGTTTGTTATTTAAAAATACTTTATATTGTTATTAAAAATACTATTTTTTTCTCCAATTTATTGTTTTGGCTGGAGATGGCACAATGCAATAAATATGAACATTTAAACTGATTTACCCTTATGTTACATAAACAACTGAGGGGAAAAAAAAAACAGTTTAAAAATCAAACAGTTCTTTTTTTTATTATTGTGTAGCCTGATCACATGATTTGAGGCACGCACAGATGGAGAACTGAAGCTTCTGTATGGGTGTCTGGGGGATCAGCACAGGTTTAACAAGCCACTCAAAGGCCAGAGGCCATGAGGACTGAACCTGCTCTAACCCCCGATTACTGCATACAGAGTCATCACACACTTCTCATCTTTCATTAAAGTCCAGTCACGCCACATGCACACAGAGGCACAAGGATATCTGACCTCTTCTAAAGCAAGTTTGTGTTTGAATGAGGTTAACAGAATTGCCATGGTCACAGAGAAGACTTTTCTCTATTTAAAAAAAAAAAAGGTTAAATAAATTAAATAATGATTTCACTATGATGCATGTACATAAATGTTGTGTATTTCTTTCTATATGCTTTGAATGTAAGTCTGTGCACATAAAATTAAGTGCTTTTTTTGTGAAGAGTTTTCTTTTGGAGGGAGGGTTGTAAAGCATATGGCTTGTAAAAAGTGTTCTCTTAGAAAAAGGCTGGAAACCACTGTTAGAGAGGAAGCACATGACCAAATGTTTGTTCATCTGCGAACACAAACCTCTATGGCTTCGAAAGGGACCTCATCATACGTTCTTGAATCTGTGGAGGTTGCCCATCTAAATAAACAGGAAAAGAAACAAGAACAGTTAAGGTAGTGAAAATCAACAAGATGACCCAATCTAAAACTCCAGCCCTCATCTCCTTCACCCTCAACTCACAGGAAAGAGTGACGGGCAGCTGTACGGATGTTGGCAATAGTTTCCACATCTACATAGTCATAATGTAGGGACTCGGGGTCAGCAGAGGAACCGGTTTCTGCCAACAAGACTCCCAGCCAGCGGCCCATGTCCTCCGAACAACTCGCCTAACACAACAAACACACACAGGAACAAACATGAGCTACAAGCACAGAGCTAGAGACAAAATATATCACACACAGACATAAATTAAGATTCGTTCAGAATTTATTTATCACACATGATAAATGAGTATTAAAGAATTACAAAACATTTTTAAAAATAATTTTTGAGCTTTTGTCGTTGTGTTGATAGTATAGTTGGAATGCACGATACATCACTACCAGTTGTTACTGTTAACAAAATTATTAAAAACTTAAAAGTAGAATATAAATAATAGATCGAAAAAACTCAACTAAAACTTAAACGTTGCATTGGCAACTAATTACAATAAAATAACAAATGAAAATAAATTGAACCTAAATAAAAATATAAAAAAATGTATAAAGTAAGCTAAAATTAAAATGAAAACTAAAAAATATTAAAACAAAAGCTAATTCAAATAATAAAAAAAAATGATAATAGTGCATAAATAATACTAAAATGACACTTGTCGGAGCCATATTGGTTATTTGCCAATATTGCAGATTTTTACATTTATCAGTGTCAGTCAATATTGGATATTATTTGCTGTAATATTCAGAATGAATATACATTTTTCATAATCTACATTATAATGATATGATGCCTATAGTCACCTGCAGCATTTAAGTTTTCTTTGTTTATTTTTATTTATTTATACAAAACAGTAAGTCATTTTAATATCTGCAATAAAACATTGTTGGCTTGCCTTTATCAGCCAGAATTTTCATATTGGTGCATCCTTATACAGTAGTATAGATTGAAAGATGACAAAAAAAATTATAAGGAGGTAGATCAGAACAAAGATCCAAACCCACACAAAAACCAAAACTAAATTTGCTTGTAGCATGTGTGCTAACTGCTCGAATACAGCTCTACGAAGCATTGCCGTGAAAACGTCACACAAAACATTCAGTACCTCTAAAGCTGCCAGCTCTGCACCTCCTTTCAGTATCCTTAGAGCGAAGGGGTGCTTGGGCCCGAGGCCTGGGACAATCTCGCATCCCTTCAGAGCCACAGTGGTGTGGGGGACCCGCTGTTCTCCTTTCTCATGGTAAAGGTAAAGAGATCCGGCCTGCACACGACACCAGTGTTCCTTGCAGCACTGATTCAACAGCACTCCTACATAACCTGACACACACATATACACACACACACACACACACACACACACACACACACACACACACACACACAC
>NW_015552549.1:884553-901336 GCF_001515605.1 Sinocyclocheilus anshuiensis
ACACACACACACACACACACACACACACACACAAACACACAAAGAATTACAGCAATTATTACAGTACGCCCACCTGTTTCATGGTGTAGATTTATTCCACTTCACTGTCTGACATTAAAGGCTAAGAAAGAGAAGTTGAAAATAACAGGTGGAGAGAGTCATGGGTATTGTAATCTGAGAAAGAGAAAGGGAGACGAAAGAGAAAGATGGGTCTCCTACCACACCGAGGATCCTGGTCGAGTGACATGCGGGCGTCTCCTGGCAGTGGAGGCTTTCTTTTGGAGAAACTGATAATTCTTGTGATCTTTCTTCCTGCAGCTCGGCTTACGGTGCCCGTTAGCTCTGACAGTGCACCTCGCTTGGGTTTACCTGTAAACACACGTTTGATGGGTCAATGAAATAAATGTAAGATATGTGTGGTCTACAGACACACAATCTGCTGGAATTAGGCCAAAGCTAATAAAGACTTTCACTGGTCCAAGCAATGATAATCACAAACAATCCACATCCTGCATAAAGATTTCCTGCTTGTTAATAGAGCACCTGTGACAAAGCTCAGGAAAAAAAAGATGCGTGAGAGAGAGAAAGGGAGGGAAAGAGAGAAACAAGATTTTTACATTCAGAAGGAATTGTGAGTGTTTCTTGCAACTAAAAACTTGCCAATGATATTGATTTTTTGAGTCGTTCGTTGCGAGGGTGTTGCTATGCAGTTTTTAAGGGGTTATGGGTGTGAGGGAGTTGCTTTGTGGTTTCTAAGGCTTTCTGAGTTGTTGTGTTGTTGATGAGGTGCTCTGAGTAGTTTTTAATATGGTGCTATGTGGTTGCCAGGGTGTTGCTATGCAGATTCTAAGGTGTTGGGTATTTTTTTTCTCGCAGTGAAGGAGTTGCTTTGTGGTTTCTAAGGCTTTCTGAGTTGTTGTGTTGTTGATTAGGTGTTCTGAGTGGTTTTTAATGTGTGTCCTGTGTTGCTAGGGTGTTTTGGGTGGTTGCCAGGGTGTTGCTACGCAGCTGCTAAGGTGTTCTGGGTGGTTATTCACATTGCTATGTGTTTGCTAGTGTGTTTTGGGTGGTATCCAGGGTGCTGCTATGCAGTTCATATGTTTAACAAAAACACTGCAGGATGAATACTTTTACTTGACTTTGTACTTTGGAGTAAACTACTAGTAATGAGAAAGACAGAAGAACTGTAAGTCAGGTTAGAAAAAAACCCTGAAAATAAATCAAAGTCAAAGGTGTAATCAGAGAAGAATAAACTGAAGATCTCACCATTTTCCCGTCCATCGCGAGCACTTTCTCCACTTGGCATACTGTCAGAATCTGAGGTTTGCTTCTCTGAAGAGCACCACTACAGGGACAAAAAGTACTTAACAAGGTTTTGGACATGTACAATTGGCAATAATATGATTTTAAAATTATTTTTTTGCAAGGAAAAGGTCATGAGGTATTCGTCTTACGTGTAACAGAATTATTTTCCTAACCAACTCTAGTCACAATGAGACCACCTTTTACAAAAAGCATATCCCCAAAAGTTCCTCCAATCTATCATTGGCACGCTTTATATGTCAGTAATGAAGATGAGATGCACAGGAGTCATGAATGAGACAAATGTGTGCTGGAATCCCACCTTATCCAGTTCAATCTTCCTAGGAATCATGGGAGAAGATGGGCTGTCCAACCCATTCCCCTGACCTGTAACATCACGCAGCACCTGCAATCACACAAAGATACACACACATCAGTGGTTCCCTACAAGTGTAAACATAGTCCATCACACAGGGGGTCCCTTTTGCAAAAGCTATTTTCCTCTTGTGCAATATTGTTTCTGGCAGCAGGATACATCTATTGTGTGTACGTATAATGGATGGATATCCAAGTGTGCGAGCGAGGGACTGTGTTTACTTGGAGCCATTTCTCGGCCTGCTCCTTGCTCTGCATAGCTAACACCAGCGCCTCTCCACCAGGAAGAGAGAATCGGAGCTCGTGCTTCTTCCTCCGGCCATCTTTGGGCACGTAGATGACGGTGCACAGGCTGAGTGGTATGTCAGTGTAGGGTGACTGGTCTTTAGAGCTTTTATAGCACTATAAAACAATATTCAGAGGTTTCCATGTATCATTCATAACATCAAGAAAAATTAAGGCTCATTTTTATCCCTTAGGGCTTTTGGCAGCTCACCTGGAGTCTGTTCTCGCGGATGACAGTGAGTTGTTTGGCCCACTGGCCGAAGCGTTTTTTCCTCAGCAGGAAGGCACAGATATGGCAGTCTCTCACCGGGGCCATAGAGTTCTCCTCTGAGGGCCACTGGTGTGTCAAACGATGGCCTTTCTCTTCCTCTTCCTCATCATATGACTCATAAGAACTGCTTAAGGCATCCGAGTCATTATCTGCAGGAGGAGTAATGACATACTAATACTACTGAGACATGACATCGCTATTTATAGTATCAGGGTTCTCCCGCTTACAGGAGTTTTTGCGTTGTCCATTCACTTGAGTTGTTGGGTAATTGTTCTCAGCATCTTCATAATATCCATCTTCAATGGAATTAGGAGGACTGGAGCTGCCTGTAGATATAAGAGAGATGCATAATGGGCACAATATATTGTGAAAAAAACATGTATAACATCCTCTCCCCAATTTTTGCAAACAATTTTCACATTTAAAGAGTTCTTTTTACCTACAGTGCAAATAAAAAAGCTGGCTTTGAGGAAGGACATTAAGACGAAGTAAAAGCCTTTGCCAAAAGGTTGCATGGCAATGTGCATGAACTAATTGGCAATCCTCTGTGAAGTGAAATTTAGATGTGTGATCTCTTATCTTCTCGCTGAATTGCAATGCAAATGCAAAGTCTTCTTTTAGCATCATTATTAAACTGCTATTGCTTTATTCGAAGCATAAAAACACTCAACTTTTATTTTTTTCCGCAATCCAGGCAATTCCTAAGGAATAAAATTCATTAGGAACTGACTTCTTCATTAGGATTTTTCCTTTTTGAATATACGGTTTCATCTGAAAATGTGTCCCATTAAGGAAGCAAATGGGTTAAAAACTGCTATTCACTTTGAATTCAAGTGGTTCATGTATATAGTGTGAAGATCTGTCGTCAACACTCTGACTCTTGCAAGAACACAAAGTTGTAACATCACTCTCCAAGTTATATTATCTATAGGAATTTATATAGACAATGCCATGTTTTCCAGGCAACAGACATACAGCAACAAGACTCACTGCGGCTGGTGATATATTCTGGCATCTTTCCAGGGCTGAGTGGAACGGCTTCTTCATAGTAATCCTCTGGAGGTGGTGTGTTGGGCAGGGGGGGAGGCGAATCCGCTGTGCTCTGGTCCAAAAAAATGTGGCAAACGATGACTTACTCCATCTGTCTGCCCCATCACATTAATTCACACTTAACATCTGCTTTTCAGTGAGTCCTCAATATCGCAAAGCTATGTGGCTCCGTTCCACCACTCGGCAAGTTAACCCAATAACAAATTATGTGTGACCGCTGCATCCAATCAAAAGCCAAACCCACATGCCACATGGATGACGGCTGAGAAATACATCAGATACTGGCTATCGAGGACTATTGTGCTAATAATGACACACAGACACACTGATACACACAATGAAAAATCTGACCGCTGGAAGAGTGCGCTCTCTTAATAACGGATAGGATCTATGGGGACCTTAGTGAAGGGCTGGCGGTGATGTGACTTTAAGATAACAGCCTGGCTCTGAAAGTGCAATGCAGCTGGAAAGAGAAGTGCAGGTTTCACTGCAGCATGATTAATCTTCCTGCCATATCTCACCATTGCAGAGCACAGCCCTTATTACACACTGACATCAGGGTTAAGGATGCACTATATATTAGCGTTAGGTCTAAGGAGCAGAGCATTAAGGGTAATCCTCTGAGAGAAGATTTCTTACTGGTTTGGGGACAGTGTGGTCGGTGTGTTTTGTCTCTGGCTCTTTCTTCTGATCCTCCATTTCAACTTTCAGGTCCCCTAGGTCACAATCTGTAAAAATGTGAAAACACATTTATGAGTGTAATATTCCAAAATATTGGAGGATGTTGAGAGATGTAAGTCTCATAGATATTCTCAACTTACCGAATGTATCAAAAAGGGATTCGACAAAGCTGGTTCCGTTTCTGTATACTGAGGTGTTCATGTACATATAGTCTTTTCCAGTGACTGCAAAGAACAAGTATGAGAAAAGAAAAAAGCACATGTACGTAGGACAACTGCCAAAAGCTTTTTCAGTCTCATTTATGAGAAAAACAAGGCCTCATTAAGCTGATGTTTATCCCTCTGGTCTTGTCACTTTCTGGTCCAAGTGTTTTTTCTGTCTAAATTGTCTCAAGCATATTTTTCTATTAGTTCTCTGTCAGACTGGTGTTTAATTTGCGATTTTTGTGCAGTTCTCTGCTGGAACAAAACAGTTCATAGCTCAATGTTGTCAATCTGATGAGACCACGGGGCCTAACAGGCTTATCCAAGGTGCTCTACCAGATCTAATTAAGCTGACCAAACTGGTCTACAATCTTGCTCTTGGAGGAAGGAAGGGGGGAAGGAATGTTTAATTAGTAATTTAGTTCAACTCTGCAAGAAGGTGGCTTTCCAGGAACATCACTGGACATACATGGTCTACCAGCTGGTGGTTCAACCACTAAACCCAGTTTGGACCAGATAATAACTATCAGACAATGATTTTCAATATTTACCTGAGGGCTGAAGTTGTCTGAGAAGGTTCTTCACAGCTGTTTTCTTCTCTTCTGTAGCACAGCTCAGGGTCTCATGGTCCAACAGCTTCAACAGCACATTCAACTCGGTCACCAAGAGCTCCATCGCTGAAGGTCAAAGCTCAGGGTTAGAGGTCGATAGAGACCAGACTATACAACTGTAAGTGTTTGTCAAAACAACAGATCAATAAGACCAACCATCAACCCGTCAGCATGAATAAGTAAACGAAAACAAGTGTCAGTTGCAGAGATTTTGGTCAAAGACGTGATAATCATGTATGTCCTATTTGTTATGTTTTCAAAAATACATTAAAATTCACACATAAAATGACTTGACTACACATCGTTTAATATAATCATGTTTTTATTTTTTAATTAAAATTAATTTTTTTTTTTTTTTTTGGTGGAGTATAAATTAAAAAAGAAAAATCTTTTTTTTTTTTTTTGGGGGAACAAAAATTAAAAAAAAAAAATTTTTTTTTTTTTTTTTGGGGGAGCATAAATTAAAAAAGAAAAATCTTTTTTTTTTTTTTTTAAATAACAATATGCAACCTTAAGAACTTTGTGACCCTAACCCTAGATTTTCAAAAGATTTTTATGTTTCTTGATCGTGGGCACTCATTGACACTTTTGAGGAGAGAGGATAGCGGGCTTAAGATCAACTCGGATTTTCATCATTAATCCTCCGTCTCTGACTTTCAAAAGCTTGTAAAGCTAATATGACTGAATCAGAAAGGATCTTGATGCATGGTTCTTTGTAACATTATATTCCACAGAGTGTCTTCAGTATGGACACACATGTCAGCAGACAATATGAGTTATGGGCATAGGGGATGATGACGGGTCAGAAGAATTATACATTGGAACAGGTTTGGAGCTCAAAACTTCATGCTGGGACTCTCAAGCTCTCTTCCAGGTCTCTGTGGGACGAAAACCGCCCTGCTGGAGAAACCAGAAACCCCTGTGTAGAGTCAAAGACGTACCTTCTGATCTGTGGCGAGCTTCCCATCCCACCTAGCAAGCTCACAGCGAGCATCAGAGGAGGGTCCAAGCCCAATAAATACATTCAAAGTCTGACATCTAAGCTCCCTCAAGACAAGTTAAGACAGCGGGTTAACCCCTGGTCTCTTATGTCTAGATTATGCATAGAAGGACTCAATGACATTGCTGTGAGCCTGCATGTTTTAATCTGAAGGAGGCGGGCTGACATCCCTAGGATATCTCAACAGATACTGCCGCCCACAAACTGAAGCTCACACAGTGTCACGCACCAGCTAAACCAGATTTTCTCTTCCAAACCCATTACTAATGATCCGCTACTACTAATGCTGAGTGTTTGAGTTTGAGCAAATGCACGGTCAGCAAATTAGTAAAAACATGTAACCAAAAACCTGGACTGCAAGTATGTTTTGAAGGATGAAAACAAAGACAGCATGAAACAATAAAAAGCATATTTGTCAGCGATCCTAGGCACTGTGTGCCCAGGCAGGAGGTTTGCTGATTTGGAAGGAATCTGACTGTTTTGTTCAAAGAAAGTAATCAAGCCATGTGAACACCTCCTGTCCCAGTGGATACGAGCTCATGGTCAGCACTGCGACCACACTGATCACGAGCAGAAGGCTGGAGGGAGAGGGAGAGGGAGTGTGAACAGGGCTGAACATCCATGTCCATCACACAGCTGGACAATCTGGCTTGGACAGAGGGTCAGCTGAGCCAAAGTATCCACCTCAGGGCCTCTGGGCTCAATATATTAACAGGTGTGGTGGGTCAAGACTCAGATCAACTTCAGCTGTCAGATACTCCACGAGTAATGTATTAGTATATGGAATTCCTTCAAAAGTAGAGAGAGAAAATGCTGAAGTGACAAAAAAAATATATGATTGGATGGATGGAAATTCAACTAAAATGCGACCAGAATGAATCTTAGAATGAGCTAATGATATTAAATATACTCTCGTTCAAAAGTTTGGGGTCTCAAGGCTGCATTTATTTGATCAGAAATGCAGAAAAAAACTGTAATATTGTGAAATATTATTACAATTTAAAATATCTTTCTCTATTTGAATATATTTTAAAATGTAATGTATTCCTGTGATGGAAAGCTGAATTTTCAGCAGCCATTGCTCCAGTCTTCAGTGTCACATGATTCTTCAGAAATCATTCTAATATGGACAATCGTTGCTCAAGAAACATTTCACACATTTTTAAGGAGACAAGAATCATTGTATCATAGTTTTTAATAATTACACACTAAATTACAGAACTGCAATATTACCGTATCGTGAGCCAGATATAAATACTATATTGTTTGGCCTAATTCTCACCCCTGTTCAAATCATCTGTTTTCCAGTAATAGATATATCTGTTTTTCTGCACATTCATGCTGGTTTACCATGGCTACACTCTTTACCAGCATGTTCCTGTAGAAGATCCGCAATGGCAATCTTGGAAGCTGGTCCAAACGGTGTAAGATATTGTGACATAAACACGTTCAGGATTTTTCAAGTATAGAAAAATGTGTGATAGTATGGTTTGAGAAGAGTTATTTCAGCCTCTCGGCTCTCTCTATTTTTCCGTGCTTCACTCAAACGGCCACCACCCTCTTCCACATCCCCATGAAAAACCTAATGAATAATGTGCTTCTAGTCAGATTGTGCTGTGGTCCAGAAAATGTCAAAAAGCTTCAGCATCACATCTCATGGGGAAGGTGAGGAGTTTAAAAGCAAATACTCAAATTCACACAAACACATTCTTACACCCACATGTACAGAAATGACTCATCTGAAATTTGGGTCAGCATACTGCTGCTTTGACAAGAGTGTTTTTTCTTCTTCTTAGATTCACCACAGTTGCAGAACCTTTGTTACTGACTAATGTACTACAAAAAATCTCACTTCCTTTCATCGTGTGTCCCCAGCTGCCGTACAGTCACTCCCACCGGTGTGTAAGTCTGAGTGTTTCTCTATTCAGACTTGTTGACACAAGGCCCCTGTGATCACAAAACGCCTGAGTTTAACTTTGCGTTTTTCCCCTTAACATGACCTTCTCCAGGAGGCTCAGTTGGGTAGCAACTAAAGTGGCACAGTGTTTGCAAGTGTCCAAAATATGCTACATGTGCCGTCTTGGCAAATTATTTAGTGTTAAAGAATTAAGTGTTAAAACCAGCTGTATGGAGTAACACAAGCCATTCAGGGCAGTGTGAAGTATCAGCATAGTAAATGTGTTAGCTGTGCATATAAGCTTGAGTCTTGTGTAAGCCAAGCTGATGATCTAATAGTAACTGAAGTGACAAAGAATTACAGAATAGGCTTCATTAAAGAAAAGAAACACTTGTTTACGGGTAGAATTGTATGCTTCAGGCAGGAAAAAAGGTACAAAAGCTGTCACTAGGGTGGTACACTTTCAAAAGGTATAACTTTGTACCTTATTTACTAATGGGTGCAAATAAGTACCTTAAAGGTGCATATTAGTACCTAAAGTATACATATTAGTACCTTAATGGTACAAAGTTGTATCTTTTGAAAATGTACCACCCCAATGACAGCTTTTGTACCTATTTTCTGACAGTGATATTATTTTACAATAAGATTCAGTTTGTTAATATTAATGCAATAGCTTTGAACATTTTTACAGCACTTCTTAATAATGTTAATTTCTACATATACTAAAACATAACTAAAAATAAACAATACGTTTACATCATTTATTAATCGATCTTAATTTCTACATTTCCTAATACAGTTTACTTTCCATAAATTAGCATTAGTTATATAATGAACAAACATGAATTAAAAAAGTTGTTAAAACAAACAAAAAAAAAAAAAAATTTATTGTAACGTGTTACTGATATTTCCGATGAAGCTAGTTAAGCAATGTAGTCTTGCTAGTTAAGCCAAGTATAGACACGAGCACAACAGCATTACATGCAGAGGACCTGCTTCCAAAACATAACGTATGCTGCTAGTCAAGCTAACTGGGAAAAGTGGTAAACTTAGCTAAAAAAACCAAGTTTAGTTTTATTGAACTAAAATGCCATCATTTGTTCTACAACGACATACGCAAAAAACTGCAAAATCATGCTGTAATTGAAATATATGTGCAGCATTTACTTTGTTTTGGTGTATTTCCCATTAAGATGACAAGAGTCAGGTAAGGTGAGGTTACAAAAAAGATTTAGAAATCATAATATAATAAACAAAAAGTATTCAGAGGGCCGTTAGGACAAGCTTAAAACAACATGAGCACAATGAAGCATATATGATTCCTACAGAGATACACTCTTACATGAGATCAAACACATTTGCGCTTCTCTTTATCTTGAGCTGCACCTGTGGAGGGTCATTTCCAAAGCCAAGCACAACACGGGGCTATGTTCCCATTCTCCTCCAGAGAGCCTCGCATGTGGCCCTCTCTGATAATACCACATCAAAACAGCATAATGGGAACACAGACCGGCGCTCAAAGTCGAATCCAGTTAACCTGCAGGTTCTCTTGAAGGGGTGTTTGTTGCTTTCTTTTGGATCGACCCCTTGCAAGATGTTTTCACCTTTGTCTGCGAGATCTCGCAGGCAAATCAGGTTTGATAATCTATCTGTCTTTCTCACTCACTTGAAAGCACTTTACTGACAGTCGTATTGTTTCAACATAAGCTAAAAGCCATGTTGAGGAATGTAAAGTTGGTGTTGAAAGCTGTTTTTAGAGGACAATGGGGCGTTTTCCCAGAACTGCACCAGTGCTTTAGCACTCAGCACCTCACACATTGCCGCAAAGCGAGGAAACATTCCTCACCTCATTAAAAGTGCAGCCAAAGAGCTTTAAGATGCCTACCAGAGATAGTAATGTATGTCAGTTGTGAAAGCCACAGCGCTCCTCAAGAAAGTTCTAAACACCTTGGTGAGATCTTTTTTTACAAGCGTATTTTGCTTAGACAACAAAAACAACACCTGTTTAAACTTGTACAGTTTGAATTTTATGAGTGCGAAGCTACTATATAGATTTACTCATAAAGCAATACACAAACTCAACAACTAAAATGTCTGAACTAACTAAATACAGCTACAGATTTACACATTTATGATGCTTAATTCAAGTTGGAACGACTAGATTTAACTAAAACTAATTAATACGTTTCACTTTACCCTCTACAGAAATCATTCAGACCAATGTGAGAACTGTTACACTTTAGCACTCAGCACCTCACACATTGCCGCAAAACGAGAAAACATTCCTCACCTCATTAAAAGTGCAGCCAAAGAGCTTTAAGATGCCTACCAGAGATAGTAATGTATGTCAGTTGTGAAAGCCACAGCGCTCCTCAAGAAAGTTCTAAACACCTTGGTGAGATCTTTTTTTACAAGCGTATTTTGCTTAGACAACAAAAACAACACCTGTTTAAACTTGTACAGTTTGAATTTTATGAGTGCGAAGCTACTATATAGATTTACTCATAAAGCAATACACAAACTCAACAACTAAAATGTCTGAACTAACTAAATACAGCTACAGATTTACACATTTATGATGCTTAATTCAAGTTGGAACGACTAGATTTAACTAAAACTAATTAATACGTTTCACTTTACCCTCTACAGAAATCATTCAGACCAATGTGAGAACTGTTACAATACAATTATCTAGTTCCCAATGAAAAAAAAGACAAACATGCGAGTAACAAAACACCTACCAGAAACAGCTGCTGAGACAGCCAGGCCCACCATCTCTTTTCCTAGATGTAGAGAGTCATACAGTTGTTCCTGAACAAGTCACAGCAATCCAGAATGGTGGAATCAGCTGATGAACTGATCCATTCAAGGTGTATTACCTTCACATTTATCACTTTCTTTCCGGTGTCCAGATTAAAAGTCACTGAGGGATAGCAGGGGAATTTATCCTCAGTTTCTGGTCTGTTGGTGTGTGTCTGGGGGTGGGGTGCTCACTGATGACTGTGTGTGTGAAGTAAGGGGAGGCACCCAGTCCTGATCTAATCTGGAGGGGTCCTATACCACCTGGGACAGGCTTTGAGTACATACACACATCCCTCCCCCGCAGGGGAGAGTATGAAGATCAACAGTCTCTCATGCCAGTTTATACAGATCAATGTCAGCTCTGGAAAATATCCCCTTAAACCAAAGATGACTTCTCGGAGGACAGTTTTGCAGAGTGAAGGTATACTGTCAAACCTGACCAGTTAGAAACATGTGAATTAAGGTTTTTCCTCAGGAGAAAAAAACTGAAAAGCATTTGCCTTTTAATCTCATTGCACTTTCTTTAGCAAACACAATAACATTTGAAGTGTTACTTTTTCCAGCACTAAGTTGCAGCAACAATTACCTTTTTCAAACAGGTTTTAAAATACTTTCCCATCTGAAACTGGTCAAAAATAGATTGGCTTAGTCCTGCACAAAACTCACATTATTAGTTGAGACAAAGTTGCTTTATAGGGTTGGTTGGTTTTGACAATTACCGTTTTGGAGAAAATCTGTGAATAGCTTCCTTACAAATGTCTCGCATAGGAGTACCAAGAAATTATAATATTACATTATGTAATAATAATGATAATAATAATAATAATAATAAATACAGCTTTGGAGAAAATTAAGAGACCACTTGAAAATGAACAGTTTCTCTGGATTTATTAGATTTTTTTAGTCTGATAACAATTTTTTCAAATTTCAAATAAAAATTTTGTCATTTAGATAATTGTTCAAAATAACAAATGTTTTCATTTGTTGTGATTGAAAATCAGGTTTATTCCACCAAATATTGATTTCTTAACTCTTCAATTTCTAACATTGGTAATGTGTTGTCTAAAAATGAATTTAAACATATCTGAAAACACGGTATCTTTTTGTTATTTTGACCAATTGTCATTTCAGTTTTTTTTTTAAATTTGTAAATGTCATCAGTAGTTTACAGAATAAAACAAAAATTACATTTGACTAAAACACATAACTATAAATCGTTAATCAAGTGAAGGGAAATCAAGTGGTCTCTTAATTTTTCCAGAGCTGTATATACAGTATATATAGTTAATTATATATTATTTTATTTTCAAGATGAATGAAACACTTGGTTTATTAAATTTCTTTAAATGAATTCATAAACTAAAGTCTTTATTTTTTTTAAGCACATTAAACTGGGATAGAGAAAGTATTTTAATATCAAAAATGAACACACATCACCTTCTCATGTTTTCTCATTCAATTTTCTTTCCTATGGGCAAACCTGCCTTATGTAACCCTAAGAGATATCTCTGATTTGTATCTGTTGATCTGCACTGTCTGCCCGCAGTCTCTTCTGTGTACAGAGTGTATCTTACTCCCTACGTTATGTTACAGTGCCCCTAGAGACTGTAGTTTTGCACAAAGGAGCCATTCTGCCGGTGTGCTCAAGTGAAGAGGTGGGAGTCTAGTTCACTTCATTGTGTTCACCCATCCAGAGAGGAGTCAGGTGCCGACATGCACAGGCACACATCAGCACATGTTCACAGTGACGTTACTCTAAGCTACAGGCAAACCCTAAGACCACTCGATAGGATCTGACATGCTGAATATCTCAAAAACCCACTCACACACACACACACACACACACGTTTCATCAAACAGACACACTTCTGTGCAGATAAGCAGCTCGTATCAGCAGTTCTATCGCCGCACCAATGAAAGCGGACACTTTTCTGTCATTTCCCAGTTGACAGTTCCTGAGGGCATGTTATGTCTTGCGAGACAAATGAGAAGCTGAAGGTTTGTGTTGTTAAACTTTTCTAGACAGCCTGGAACTGGAAATAAGAGATGGTCGAGACAAGAGAAGCCGTTTGTCTGCACTTAAAGTTATCAGATACATTCAAACCACAATTATTGCACTTAAGTTTGCTCATTAAAAACAGTTCTGTTGATTCAGCTCTCTATATAATCATCCTTCTCAGCATTTAAATGTTTTGGTGTTTGCAAAGGCAAGCATCAATACTACTATGGCCCTGTTTACATCTGGTATTAAGTGGTCAGTGCTAAATAAGTGTACAAACATGGGTCAAAACGTGTTGAAATCCAAAACCACTGAAACCAGAGTAGAGCGAGCTAGAAACGCATAATTTTTTTTTTTGTGTAAAATCTAACACAATCCCCTATATGGATAGTAATATCAGGTATAAATATGGCCACATACTCAGAACAACTATTAAACAAACTTCACATTTTTGTGCATAACTTGTTACTCACAATTTGTACTACCAAAATAAATTATAACGATAATCAGAGCCGATCCTCCCTATACGCAAAGCACGCAAGCTGCGTAGGGCCCCTGAAACACCAGGGGTCCCTCTTGCTCTCAAAGATTATTTAATTTTAGTTTCGTTTTTGAATCTGGCCAGCGGTTATGAAAACCGCTTATGTAATTTCTTTTAATGCGGTGCGCCGTCACCCTTTCTACGTAAAAATCAGTCAAATCATGTAACTTGAATGTCATACAGTGTCTTACTCGAGACAAAAAAAAAACGAGTTGAAAGCGTAGCGAGCCGCTGAAGAGACACTGTTTCTCAAGCAGACAAAGGCTTTTCATTCATTCATAACCCCAGGCCCCTCCCACCCCACCCCACCGACACAGTTTTGCGTAGGGCCCCCAGAAGTCTAGGATCGGCTCTGACGATAGTGAATAATAAAACCTTAGCAGCCAACCAACCAAGACACCTTATCATCACAGTAGCAACTTTTTCACATACAGGCACCCTTTACATTTTCTTCAAGCAATCATGTTGTGAATTTTATGTAAGTGACAAAGTCTTTAGCAGAGTTATGTGGCTTTGTTATGTTCTGTATATCACATTGAAACATAGTTTCTCAGAGAAGCCAGATTAGATCAGATCATCGCTCACACCCAGTGACACGGTCTGACCGAACTCCGCAGACACTCGTCTGGCTGAGATACAAGCGACAACAATACAGTGACGGAGCACTCTGACCTTTGACCTTTTGAAAGACACACACGTAGAGCCCTTACTGTCACACTGAAAACAAATCTGGTTGTAAATACATTAGCCAACACACACAGCACACGCAGGAATACAACATCGAAACTCCAAGAGCAACAATTCTTCCATGATAAATAACATAAGCTGGAGGGCATTACGAGAAGGCCTCACATTCACTCTCAAATATAGCGTAACCTCATATCAGTTTTGTGAGAAGACAGAGGCAAAATGCTCCCAAAGTCAACAGAAAGAGAGGCCCTTCCAACATAAACCACCCAACTGTCCTCAAATATGAATATCCTGTGGTGCAACAGATGTTTGGGCTGTTTCAGGATGTTTTATTTACCCCACCGATCTGACGTGCCGCCCTGCATGGCTCAGAGGAGATAGGTACTGTGAGGTCTCAAATCGAAATCATCAAATCTATCAATTCTTGTTCATAACATAAGAATCCATAACAGTAGACAGGTTGTCACTGGAATGTGCAGGACATCATGAACATCGCTGTGACTCATAAAGGTGAAGGAGTGAACAATCTTATCTTGATCCAGCTGAAATGATACTAACATCAGCGATCCTCATCTAGCCACATGCAGCAACAAAAATCTCCCTCAGAATTCCAGGCATACTCAGATCATCAGCGTTCAAAGCTCCACAGGGGAAGGGAGCGAGTGATGATGTCACACTAGAATTCCCACAATGAGAGATAACAAACACAAAACCTCATTTGTTTGGACACCTTGGAATATTAATGTTTGCATGAGACGCCTCTGGTCTGATGGGACGCCGTGGTAGGAAGCACATATTTGGGTGCATGACACAAATTACAGTGTCTGATAAGTACAGTTACAGTGCTTGTCAACAGTCAAACATCTGTTAACACGTACTAAAATGTTTCTCTCAGTCAAAATAAAACAAAAAAAAAGTGTGGCATGGGCTATAGTGATGAAAGGCATTATGTTACGTTATATTATGTTAATCAAATATTAGATTTGATTATGTTACGACTGGAACAAATTTCAACAAGACAACAGAGCGAGATGTGATATTAAATCTATTTCTAAGACAGTATTTTGCTCATCACTATTTGCATTTATATACAACTTCTTATCCAGGTTGGATAGTAGTAAATCATAAAAGTAGAATATATCTTTATCACTATATTCCAACTCTTCTGAAGTCTTGAAATGGAAGTCATTTTTGACTGGATATTTAAAGCTAAGATGAAACAGAAGCAGTGACAGATCTGTTCTTTTATATTGTGACGCAAATCTGAGTGTAATGGATTATCAACAAAGAAAAAATGTAGGACAGGACTTGGTTCTATCTATTGGACAGGGTTTAAGTGGACAAAATTACTGGAAGTCCTGCATACATTCATCAGAAAAATGAAGGTCAATTTTTTAAATGACATATTTTACATACCTTTGTATCATATGCTATAAGTCTCTTGAACAAAGGCTAGGACTGCAGTGTTTTCATGCAGGAGGGATGAATGTATTAAATATTTATTTGATGTGATATGTGGATTGTATTGTCACTGTTGAATGTTAAGCGAGACCAAAGACTAATTTTCAGCTGAGGCTGAGCAATAAAGTGTAACAAACAATAACAAACAAACATATATATATATACATTCATAGATGAACCATTTACAATAACAACAGTAACATGACAAGAAAATAGACGGGAATTTTCATTTCACGCCAACTTTAATTCAGTGAGACCAGCTTGAGAACCTAATCTGTTGGATCCATGAAAAAAATCATTCAGATTGGTTTTGTACAACAGATCAAATGATTCAATGAAAAGATCTGACTCCAAAATGTATTTGTGAATGAATCAGTCATCATTATTTCTTTTATGAACAGGCCATTGTTGACAAAATAGGAAGTCCAGCCCTAAACTCAGTCTATCGGTTGAGCAAGAACATGTCAGATTGCTCAAACAAACAGATTCACATAGTTTACACTCTGGGAAATCAACCGAATGACTTACTTCTAGTTGTCTCTTCACATTAAGCTGAAACAGGAAAAACACAATAAATCTCAAAGGGATAGTTCACCCTAAAATAAAAACTCTGTCATCATTTACTCAACCTCATGTTGTTCCAAACCTGTATGACTTTCTGTCTTCTGTGTAACACAAACAGAGATATTTTGAAGAATGTTGGTAACCAAACATTTTTGGTGACCACTGATTTCCAATGCTTGGACAAAAAAAAAAAAACCCAGAGAGATTTCTCAAAATCTTCTTTAATGTTCTACTGTTCTACCAAAGAAATTAAGTCAAACAGGTTTGGAACAACACAAGGTTGAATAAAGAATTTTTGGGGTGAACTATCCCTTTAACTTCCCGTATCTGAAACTACAATATCTACAATATAGAACTAAATAAGAAAATCCTACACTTCCCCTTATCACTGCATCTTAAACCACAAACACACACACACACACACACACACACACACACACACAAAAACGTCACGCATATCTTGCAAAAGCAATCACTTCATTCAAAACTATTTTAACTCTTCTAAAATTGGTATTTTTGCATAGTAACTGTGATAGCAGGTGAACATGTGGAACAGCTTAGCCTATAATTCTCTCTGAGATCTGACTCATATACAGTATTAAAACCTGAGCACATTTGTGTGGAAAAAGGGAAATTACATGTCACTCCTGCTGCTTTATGATAGATGAGAACATGCTTTAGGTCATCATAAAATGAAGCAGCGCACAGTCATAAAGCTGATTTCCAGTTGAAGGAAAAGCTGCACTCACTTACTCGCAATCTCTCGTTTTGGAAGCTTTCAGCAATCCCTTAATGTATTTTTCTATCTAGAAAACTCAAATGTAAACTCTTCTGTTTTGTTCATAGACCAGTTATGTCAAAATGCAATTATTGCTTTTCATATACAGAAACATTAACACCAGAATTCTCCTGGCCGGTTCACACTAAAGAACATCCAAACATGGATACATAGCTTCGAGAAAAACAATCTTCCACACTCCAGAGCCTTCAAAACACTCATTGAGGACACTAATGGCGTAGAGTGATCTGTATATATATATATACAATA
>NW_015552549.1:901346-916242 GCF_001515605.1 Sinocyclocheilus anshuiensis
TATACTTGGGAAGAAAAAGGTCATGTAAAGTTGAATTATAACCATTTACGACCAGCTTGACATCAACATTATTACTAGACTTCAGGGGCAAAATAAAAAATAAATAAATAAAAAAGGGTCAAAACCAACCCCTTCAGCACTGTGCTCTCCGATTCTGCACTGGAGGAGTGAATGCAGGAGAGGTGACTCAAGTAAAGACTGATATCAAATCACTCACCACCATCTAATATCTGGTTTGAGAGTAAGTGAGGGCCAAAACAGGAGCAGACGAGGTGACTAGGGTCATGATGGAAAAGTGGAGTCAAGATAACAATCCTGAAGCCTCTGCATCTGTTTCCACATAAAGACCTAACAGGCTCTGTTACACTGTCGGCTGTCGCCAACAAGTAGCAGCAACTCTTGAGGTTTGAAATCTGGTCACAATTGTGGTCACAGCATCTAATTCTCTTTTATTATGGTCTGTGCCTCTGTCTAATATCAGCCCGAGAAAAAGAGCAGTGGGAAATTCCCCAACGGCCCATCTGAGGTCATCTGAGCCATGGAGACCTGGCACAAACAGTGAATGGAAGCAGCGAGTAAATGGGTTAGGCAGGTGCTGGAACTCACACCAGCACAGTAAAGCAAACTGTCCCTAGAGCAGTGGGGTGAGCTGCAGGGGTCAGGAGTAGATAGGATGTGGAAATAAAAGCCGCTCACTTTAATACAGCCTGGTCATGAAGGTCAGTGCTCCAGAAAAAACCCGGACACCAAACCCCCACCATATGGCACGAAGAGGGTGAGTCAGCCCATCACCAATACAAAGAATGCCTTCAGTCCTGCCAGCTTAATTCATATTGCTTATCACCCGAAAACCCCCATGATTTCACTCTGCAGCTATGCCTTCCTTCAGACCTCATTTTTTTTCCACAGTAAAGAGATGCAGTGTTTCACTGGCACTGTTAAGACTGTGCAGGCCAATACACTATTGTGGCTGCTGAATAACTGGATGCTTTGTCTGGGAATCCTCATGAACTGGATATTAATTGGAGTGTGTGTGTCTGGATATGCAGAAAATATGAGAGAAAAAGGGAAGACTTCCAAGAGTTCGGGCAAAACCCTGACCTCTGCCTATCCGTCAACAGGCAGACAAAGAGCTGAGAAGCTTGGGTGGAGCACTGACACCACTGCTCTGCTTCAAAGCATAGTGAGTTGTCTACAGAGGCAGCATTTTAATATTCAATTTTTATATTAAATGCCCGCTCCTGTCCATGACTACAAGACTTTTTCAAAAGTTAGATAACGGTAAAGGTAATGTAAATGTAAAAATGAGATATTGCACAACTAAATATACAATATCACTCAAAAAAAATAATAACCTAAAACCTGTAATATGCACTATAAGAAATTATGACTTTTATTCAGTAATTTCAAAAATTCTGCTCGTGTACTTTATGAAATTAAAAACCCTTTAAAAATTTTCATAGTTTCCACAAAAATATTAATAAGCATAACTGTTTTCAATATTGATTATACTAACTAAAATAAATGTTTCTTGAGCACCAAATCAGCATATTAGAATGATTTCTGAAGGATCATGCGACACTGAAGACTGTATGAAAATTCAGCTTTGCCATCACAGGAATGAACAAAATTTTAAAATATATTAAAATATATATTTTTTTAATCAAATCAATGCAGACTTAGTGAGCAGAAGACATTTCTTTAAAAATATTTTTAAAATCTCACTGACCTCAAACTTTTGAACAGTAATGTAAGCTGATAACCAATATGGTACCATCTGCATATCGATTGATTATAGACTAAAGTTATATTTCATTTGATTCTTAAAAGTACCAATATGCTAAGATTTCTCTTTTACATTCAATTACGTGCCAAGTCTCCATGTGCTTCAAGTGAGGAGCGTCATTTGTGTGGCACACAGAGTTGTCGCCTATTTAGAGCTTTCATGAGTCACTTATGAGGTTCTATGACTTAAAAGGCAGTTGCCAATGTAAGCAGTAGACAGAATGACAGCTCACTTAGTTTTGGAACAGAGCTCATGAGTACCAATGCAAATTCCTGGGTAAGCAAAATGCGAATCCATAAAACAGCGATAAATGTACTGTAACAGTCAGCAAGATTTAGCTTCAGATACACAACCTACAAATCAAGTTTTGTGGGTCGCTAGACTCGCTACCGTGTAACTCTGCTTTGATTAACAGTCATTCTGTCTGAACCAGGTAGATAAATCAAGCTTGTCACGCAAACACCATCTGCACCTGTATGAAGATATGCACGGTTAACAAATACAGTCTGGGCTGATAACTTATTGCCTACTTTCGCAGTACATTTAGAACTCAAGTGAATGGTCATTTAGCAGATGCTTTTATCCAAAGCGACTTGCACTACACACATTACACTGACAGACCACCCTGAACAACCTGAGGTTAGCTATACCTTGCTCAAAGGCACAATTGTGTGCCTAGCAGAGTTCAAACTCACACCCATTATAACCACTATGCCACACAAATCATATTTAAAGCTCACTTCACTCTACACATATCTTCATTGCCAGAAGAACCTTTACATGTGGTACACAGAAAGTTTTCTATCAAATGGTGTCACTGTGGAAACCGCCACAAGTTCACCATGGAAATCAGTGAGCGCAGCCTGCACTATGATTCACTGGAGACTTGTTAAAGACCTTAAACACTGACACACACCTTGTTAAATGCTTCCATTATCATGCATGAGATTCTGGTGGGTGTGCATTGTCTAGTCCATTTCAGCTGGTTGAGTTATCATTGGCAAGAAGGCAGACGATGCTCATAGAGATTGAATGGGTGGTCCGAGACGTAAAATGGTCAAAGCAAACAAAGATGTTTCTAAGCCAAGTCAACGCTGTAATCACAAAAGCATGCATGCTGTGCATTTCCTTTGTCAGGGTTCAAGTTGAAGTCGATGGTTGACAAGCGGTCGCATTATTGCACTAAATCCTGCTTACCCATATCCATGTATTTATACAAAAGTGGAATTCCTGTAAGCCGGAGGGAACAGGTTGCTTTGTACCGACTTGCAACCGTGACATACAACAATCAAGGCCAGACCAGGCTTGCAGATTCTGCATTAACAAGGAAACACTGTTGCTATTCATTTAGCTGATCTCAAGAACTCTGGATGACAGCGGTAGTGCAAATTCATGTTTCATTATAGGATTTACAAGACGAATGATCTTTGTTCCTGACACTCCTAAACTCTTCAACATGCTCACAGTCTGAAGGAAACAATAATCATGATTCAGTGCAGTGTCTTACATGAAGAGACAATCCCACATACTCAAAGAGTCAGTGGGGAGAGGTAGAGTCCCCTACACGCCTACCTGATTCTCTGGCTTCAAGCACCTTTTTCTCTAGCCACACACGGTCTGCTCTCAGAACCGTCCGAAGTTTAATGATTCACATGAGAGCAAATGACCTAACCAGAGTAAAAATGCCCGCAATCTAATCAGTAATCTAGACAAACCACATCAATATAATGTTAAAACTGGGAACTTTCAAAAGGTCACTCGAAAACTCAAAATGTGATCATGAAAGTGACCTAAAAGGGATAGTTCACACTCAAGTCAACTTTCTTTTTGCTGCTGATCACTTAATATGATATTCTGAAGAAAGTTTTGACTGTTTTTGTTCATACATTAAAGTCAGTGGGGACCAAAATAACACTGGGCCCCCCTGACTTCCACTGTATGGAAGAAGAAAGAAAGAAATACAGGTTTTTTGGACTGATCTGTCCCTTTAAAACTAAATCACTATATTAACAACTGATTGAAACAACCAGAAACATTTCACATTCCCAAACACCAAGGAGACATTCAGCAGCAAGATAAAAAAAAATAGTGAGAGAAACAACATGTTTGCTCCGAAGGGGATGTCTGCTGGATGTCTTTTTTTTCTGTTCTTCGTCCCTTGAGTTTGTGTAAACACTCACATTCTGATAGATCAGGAATCTGGCAGGGAGTGAGAAAGAACTTCGCTGTATCTTGTAAACAGTAACAGTAACCGATGACACGGCCTTCACCTTCTGAAAACAGATGAGGCAGGTGGTTCCGAAATACACCTGTGGAAACCTAATGGGCGGCGAAAAGAAATACTGCTGGTTTTAGTGACGGACTGAGTGACTGAACGTCTTAGGAGAAAGTGGAAGAGAGCTGCCATACATTGTTCGAACGCAAGCTGAGGTGCTCCACTCTGTAATTACTTGCATGTGTCTACCTGGTAGTTGTCACTGTTTTTAAGTGTGTAAAGGTGTGCATTTTATGATCCTATTCACAATCCCAAATGGCTAAGGAATTGTGTCATGAGTTAAGAGAGCTTTTCCTTTATTAGAAGATGAATGTGCATGTTTAGAATGGAAACCAAAGACAGTGGCATGCAAAAAGAAGGTAGACACAAAGTGTGTCATGCTCAGATAAATACATTTGCTCTTATCTTCAAAGGTAATATTAACTCTTCTCCTTCTCAAAAATTAACTAATGATGTCTTCCGCAATTACGTTTTACCTTTTTAGGAATCATTATCTTTAGGTTTAGACTAGGCTGTGATTTGAACAGGAGACCTATTAATCTTTCCTTTTATCTTTGATATGTTGTGTAAACTCAGTCTTTTAGAGGTAGACGACTGGAGTTTAACTTTGCTGGGAGTGGTGTTGGGGGGAGGAACTGTACAAAAACATGTACAGCAATGACCACTGCCTGACCAGACGCATCCGGTTTGTTCTGAGAGAGCCAGCAGGATTCATCTCATTGTCTCAGTGAGGGAAAGAAAAATACAAGAGCCAACGCCACAAGCAAGTAGCAGCCCTCTCATTCCTGCACCATGCCAAAACAGCAACTATCAAAACAGTAGGACTTTTTAGGAGATCAAGAGAAGTACTACTGCCTCACCACAGGGGTCCTGTTAGAACTCAGCTCCTTATAAAGACAGACTTCACATTATAAACAAAGAAGCACAAGAGTAAGAAAGATCTCAGAGCCCAGGTCCAAGAGAAATTGAAAACGAAACCTTGCGACAAGCCTCTGAATCACTATGCCACCCACAGCAGGCTCATGTTCCAGGTGTGGAGTTTTTCCTGAACGTTTTAAGTCGAGGAGAGTCTGTGCGAAATAGAGTGAGTTGAAAACAGTAAATTCCTGTGGAAAATGAGGAGAATCATTAACTCACATGAGAGTAACAGCTGCTGCTCAAAGTCAGAGTTTCATAATGTACAGTGGATCTCTATGGGTAAAAGATAAGGCACTGCAGAAGAGCTGATGGGAAGAGTACAGGAAGTCCGACTGATAACCACGAATCGGTTCTTTAGTACAATGCGTTACAACGAATCGTTTGGTAAACGATTCAGCAATTCCTTTATGCAATGACGTATATGTCATCACTTGTCGTCATCATACATTATTAAGTCCTAACGATTTGTTTTCCCGGCAATTATTAAGGAACTTATTTTTCGCCCCATCAGTCAAATCCTCGGTTCATTCGAAATCACGAATTGTACACATTCGAAAAAGAGGTTTCAAACACCATGTGTACACCGGACGCGACAGTTGTCGTGTCGCGCCGTGCCGCGCCAACAGCTAAAGTCTGTCTACACTGGACGCGACAAAGCGACCGTTGAAATCCATTTGAAATTTGTGTCAATACGTAATAAACACAATGCAGCAGCAGCAGTTTTCTGTCAGGGATTTGTCGTGTCGCGCCGCATCCAGTGTAGACAGCATCACTGATTATAATGAGTTCTATAGTATTTTGTCGCGCCTCGCCGCTCGCATCCGGTGTAGACACGGTGAAATAGTCAGTCAATTGACTAAAGAACCGCTTGGACCGATGGGCCCTTTTCACAAGACTGTGATGACGCGTTTCAACAGTCATCAGCATCGTAAATCCTCCAAAGTTTTTTGTATTTTCATTTTTTTTTTAAATGTATGTACATTTATAACACTATAATTTGTACTATAGTATATTACCTTTGCATCAAATTACAAAAAACTAGTTAACGCTACGCTAGGGTGTTTCTAACAGGCGGTAAATTTGCCATTGTTCTCTACTGACTGCTGTTATCAGTCTCTCTCTATTTTTTTTTTTTTTTTTTGAAAGTAATGAAAACACTATCACAGAGTTCTTCTTTAGCGATTTATAAAAATATATATTTGTGGTAGTCAACTCTGACGACTTCTGCTGCTGAGAAACCCGGAAATGTTCGAGTAATGAATGAATCTTCCAGTGCTGTTTAGTGAACTGGTTCAATTGATTCAACATGTCTGACTCCAAAGAACGATTCGCTCGAACATGATTCGAACATAGCAACAATGGAAAAAGGGACACGTTTGGTGCAGTGCACCTTCAATAGCAAATGAAAAAAGTGGACTCAACTATTTATTTGAGCTCTCAAAACATTGTTATATAGTTTGTGTTAAACAACAGGAGCAGTCGCGGCTATGCATAAAATGACAAGACAAAGGTTTATCCTAAACTAACAGTATAATTAGACTGTTAGTTTAGGATAAACCTTTGTCTTATCTAGCGTCATTAGGTTTCTGTTAGTTTAGGTAAATAAACTTGTCATGCAATTATTTGCGAATGATTATTTAACTACAATACCATTTTACTCACGTTTGCTGTTTATTTCCATATTAGAAGAATCAAACAGAACTCCTTGGCGTGTTGGAAACACACATTGCAGCCCGTGCACCCATCGATGTTACGTACTTAAGTGACAGACACTCTGCATTGAAAGATTCTCAATGAAGTTACAGAGACCGACTTCCCTCCATTCTCCTGCTGGGTCCTAATGCTCGCTCTGAACGGGTTTGATGACAGACTGCCCCACATGACTTCTGATGCCACTCATCACACAAAAACAGTTTTACAGAAGAAATCAATCTTTAATTGCAATAGAAGATGTACATAGTCTGTTGAAACTGACGGGTAAATAAAGTTAGTAAAGTAGCAGTTGTGATTAAAAAAGAGAGACTCAAAAATATGGTTATACTCTAGCTCTCTTCCTTCACTATGAAAGTAATAGAACACTTCATAACAATCTATTGGGCAAACAGATTGTAAACACTATACACAAAGGCAGAAAACATGATGGTTTCACCTGTTTGTCAGTGAGTTACAAAAACTAAGTATCAGTATCCCTTGGCATGAAAGACCCCACAGTTACTGTTAGGTCCTAATCAGGGTTACAGCTTGTTATTTGTCACTTGCTTCAATGGTGTGATAATGTGTTTTTCATCAAATAATATGAGTGTGAACATGTTATCCCTATTATTGGCCATACAATTCATGTTTACTCCCTCTGCATTTATTTCATTACCAAATCAGGTGACATAATCGCCCTGGCATGACCCAAAAATATATTAAACCCACTTTAAGGTATCACAGCATTTCCTGATCCATCCTAACAGTAGTGATGAAAGTAATCTGGTCTAACCTTACCAACAGATCTCTTTTGTTAAGAGCATAACATCTCAGAAAAAAAGAAAACGAAAGAAAGAAAAGCATTGCACCTTAATTCTTTCCTAGTATCTGTTTTGTCTTCATCATCTGTATTAGACACAAGCCATATGTATTTCTACCATCACAATATACAATGTGTGTTTCATCAATATTAGTCTAATAATCCTAAAGTCTTCTTGTGAGAAAAGTGTACATTCAGTATGCATTACTCCTTTGAAATGACCTGAACAAAGTACAGCACCGTAGTGCTCAATTTCATCTGCTAACTTCACAAATAACAGTCAGACTTTGGTATTCATTGTCAAGAAAATCAGCGCTTATTTCAGTCCACCTAAGCTTATGTAGTCCTTGTATAATAGTGAAATAAAAGGACTGAAAATATAATTTTATAACCTTTAAAATTAAATATTACTTAATAATGTACTTGATGGATGATGTCGAATGATTCATCCACTCTCATTATAGTTGTATTAATCATATTTACATTCTCTTCACTCACTTTGCTGGTGGATAAATTAATAGAGAACATAAGGCAAAATTCAAAATCCTTACAATTCCTGATTCCTTAGTTTTGTCATTCAGAAACAAAATAAAATGTGTCCAAGAACCACTTTACACTCAAGTAAAACTAAAATGTTCCCACCATTCTGTTTATGTTATTTATTTCTGTCTTTCTTTGTCAATTATTCTAGCCTGTCTGATCATTTATATGCATCTGTCACAAAGAACAGTTGCACAATTTCTAGGTACAGACCAGGCATGACTATGTGTCTGAGGATGTGTTTGTTTAGTTAGACTGGAACAGGTATTCAGGTCTCTTTGTGTATGTGGGACAGAAATGTTAGAACAGCCGGGCTTGTTTCTTCATCTCGTTCTTCTTCCACAGTGCCAGACGGTCAAACTCCACCATTGTCATCCCAAACACCTGATAGAACTCCTCAGGGGAAAGATGCCGCTAAAATGAAAAGGAAAATTCAGTATGCCCATCTAGTCGTCCATGTGTTCATTATTTGTAAGCAATTATTAAATATTGTTATAATTTACTATATATAGAGAGAGCTAGATAGATCTTATGTTCTGTTATGCTCACCAAAGCTACAATTATTGAATCAAAAATACTTAAAATAATAATTAAAATAATAATATTGAGAAATATTATGACAATGTAAAATAATTGTTTTCTGTTTTAATATATATTTTAACATGTAATTTATTTCTGTAGAAGAACCGCATTCGTTTTAAAAATAAATCTTTTTGTAACATTGTAAACTTCTTTACTGTGACTTTTGATCAATTTAATGCATCCTTGCTGAATAGCATTCATTTATTAGGTAGTAAGTATATTAAGTATTATTTTCTTTCAAACAAAAATCTTACTGACACCAAACAGCAGTGTATTTACACAATATATAGTTTAGAATTTAATATAATATTCATATATTAAAACTGTTACATGCTGTAATAATATAATAAACCGTTTACCTCCAATCTGGCCCGGTCTACATCCTTTGGCAACTTATTACGCCCCCTAGTGGTCACAATAAGTGCTTCATATGGGTAGATCTGTAATGAAAGTTCATTGTAAACTTTAAAATACGTAAATATTGAAACTTATATTTATTTATTTACAAATAATTGTCCTGACTCTGTGAAACTTTCTTTCATTGATTGGTAATGGAAAGCTAAGCATTGTTATCAGAACAGGCTGTGCATTGGTGGACCTCCTTTTCCTCTCACTTACAAAAGTGAAAGGAAATCACAGAGCCTCTGGCACAGAAGCTGTAACTGAGACAGGAGAACAATATAGTTCCTGACCAACCAGAAGCAAATGGGTCAGACAAACTCCTGCCCTCTCCACGGCCCCTGCAGTCTCCAACTCACTAAGGGCCAGCTGGGGAATGACACAGTGACCTTATGACCTGGAAGCACTAATTTCTCCATCCTCTGGTTTCCACATGCTTTGACCAGCAGGACGTTGCTTTGACCCATCAGTGGACAGAGCTTTCCTCTGGAGTGGACAGTGGGCTAATGTTTCAGAGGTGCCTCTGTATCAGGATGTTTTAGTGTCTCTCTGGGCCCTCTTTAATCGTCTGGTAATGCTAAACCATCATCCTTACCTTGTACTCTGTTGGGAAAGAAAAAAAAAGCTTTTAAAGTCAGAACTAATTTCAGTACAAATAATTTTATTCCCAAATATGTCAGCAAAATAAGCATTTTGTAAAAAGAAGAAAAAAGCTCCTTTACTTACCTCTGATTCCCCAGGTGACTTCACTACCACTGTCATACTGATAGTAGTCTGCACTTTGTGGCTGGAAAACAAATAGACAGGCAAACAAATTGTGGCTAAATGTTTAAATGACATTTCCAACCCATCTGCTTTGAGTGCTCTAGTGAAACTTACCCTGTGCAATCCATTCCTGCCATATCCGGGCAAAGAGGCTGACTTGGATATGTAGTCTTCAAATAATAATAATAATAATAATAATAATAAGACAGAACAATAAACATCAGTTTATGAAACAACCTCACTATATGAGAAAAGGTTTGTTAAATTTTGACTGCCTTGTTCGTAAGTGTACAGTAGAGGGCGTGTACAGTACAGGCTTGAATCTGTGTTGATAACTGCAAATATTTATCTGTTCTTTTATTTATGCAAAATAAATTAACTACAGACTACAGACACAGTCTCCCTGGGGTTAAAAGCCTTGCCAAAAAATTATGAGAATCATATATCTTGCCAAAACCATATGAGCACCCAGCAATTCTCAGGAGTATATGGTCACTCACCATTCTCCGCTGCAAAGTTTGTCCGAGGAGCTGAAGGAAAGAGAAATAAATATTATAATCTCGTCAGTAATCTGATAATTAATTCTAAGTAAATAATACATTCAAATCACTAATTTGGGTCAAATCAGGCAATAGCAGTTCACTATAAGAAACATTTCCTCTTAAACAAACTGCCACGTGCATATGTGGAATAGGCCAAATATGCAGTTACTGGTACATAATGTGCTGCTGTGCAGACTGGTACTAAGCTCCTTATGTCTGCCATCAGGTCAGACCTCTGTCTGAGTCCCCTGAATTTTGGGACCACTGAAAGAACCATCGGAAACGTCTAAGTAAGCTGCTCACGAGCCTCACTGAAACACGGCACATCAAAGTGCTCAATGAGCCTGAAGAATGCTGATGAATGGATAAAAAGCCATGGCAGTGTAAAGAAAAAAAAAATAAAAAGAAAGAAAATGAGAAAGCAAGGGAAACAAAAGGAAAGTTATGGATGAAAAGGAAGAAACTAAATAAGAAATTTGACATGAAAAAAGGCAAAAGCAAGAGGTTGAAATTCATATGCAGCAACTGAAAGAATAATATGGAGTCTTTAAATTACAGATGAAGGTAAACAGGGATTACGAGTACAGTATGTACACGTTCAAAAGTTTGGGGTCGGTAAGATTCATTAAGGTTTTTGAAAGTCTCTTATGGTCACAAAGGCTGCATTTATTTAATCAAGATGCAGTTAAAACAGTAATATGATGAAATATTTGTATAATTTAAAATAGCTGTACAAATTTACTACTTTAATATATTTTCACATGTAATATATTCCTGTGATGGCAAAGCTGAATTTTTTAGCAGCCATTACTCAATATGAAAGAATATGAAATAATTTTTGGTACTGATTTTTCACAGGTGTTTTACCTATATTTCGAATTATGCATTGCATTTTGTTGTTTTAGGCTTGAAAGAAATGTCTTTAAACTTAATTGAAATGTGCTGGTAATTCTATGCCAGGACATTATAAAGATCTATTTAATCAATTAATTCAATTTATCGATTTAATACATCCTTGCTGAATAAAAGTATTCATTTCTTTTAGAAAAAAAACTTTTTCCTGGTAGCGTAAATAAATTACAGTGGTGTGAAAAAGTGTTGGCCCCCTTCCTGATTTCTTATTTTTTTGCATGTTTGTCACACTTTAATGTTTCAGATCATCAAACAAATTTACATATTACACAAAGATAATGCAAGTAAATACAAAACGCGGTTTTTAAATGATGATTTCAATTTATTAAGGGAAAAAAGCTGTCCAAACCTACGTGGCCCTACGTGAAAAATTAATTGCCCCCTCCTGTTAAATCATGAAAGAACTGCAATTAACCACATTATTTTAGAAAGCTGAGTTAAATTTCACTAGCCACAAAAAACAGGAAGGGGGCCAACACTTTTTCACACCACTGTAAAACATACGTACATATTTCATGCATATACAAATTAAAGATGAGATGAAATGTTCATTACCTGCCTATCTTAACCTTCAATGATGTCACCACTGTAATCCAGTGTATTAACTGTATGAATTGGATCTACAATGTCACTCCCAAACTTTCCCTTGTGCTGTGCAGTAAATACTACCCATTTCTATTCAGGAATAAAAGAAGACATGGGACACCAGCATGGGCTGCACCAGGCATTGTGAAGTGTAGCGATGGATATGGGGGAGGGCAAAGCAGGAATATTGAAGCCAGATCCATGAACAGAAAGGGGAGGAAAACAGGGAACTAAAGAGAGGGAGGGGATGAAGGGAAAATTCCAGATGCTTCATGCACTTCCCCATGAGATACACAGAAATAGAATTAAGGAGAGCAGCCCGCTGACATGCACGAGGAGGGATGGAGAAAGAGGAAAAGGAAAAATGAGAAGAAGAAAAAAGAGTAGGAGTGAAAGGTGGGTTGTAATGTAGGAAAGTTATTAAGTGAAGACAGATACAGCTACCAACCCCATTTATCAAATAAATATGGAAAATATTTCACCCCCCACACACACACACACACAAAAATTTCACAAGTGAATTTCAGAACATAATAATATACTGTATTAAAATGTGATTTATTTTTTTTTTTTTTACTTCTAATCTGCAAATCACTTTTGGCTCAGATTCAGTCTAAGATTTCAAATAAACAAGAAAACAGACACAAAGCCAAAAAACCTGAAGGAATTAAGGAGCCTTTTGATCTCAGAAACTGCACCCACCTGTGATCCTTTGGTCAAACACATAGAAAAAAATCATATATTCATGATCGGGATACAACACAGCAAATAAAAATACAGCTCTTAAATGTTTTTCCTGTATCTTGTCCCAATTGGAAGATGTAATTAAATATTGATAATGTAATTTGTACAAAAATAAATGTAAAAGAAAGGACAATATTAATCACTTTAAGCATATTAGAATATCTCATACATTTCACGACAGCTTCTGTATTATTCTGCTTTTAGTAAATGAATTAGTTTGGCTTCAGATTTAATATAATAGATGTTCTTGTCAAATTTGATTCACACATTTAGAAAAAAAAACTAATTAGATTAAAATGTCTATTTCTGTAAAACAATTCAATAAAAAAAGAAAATGTGCTTTTGTGTGTTTATTTAGATGTTCTTGACTAGTTTGAGTATTACACATTATGGCTATTTATAAAGCATTATTTAGTGGAAACAGGTTAAACAGGTTAAGATATTTTGTATTAAATCACTACAATGCATTTGGGACTGCTCAATAGGAAAAGGAACTGCTCTGCAATATAATACTGTTACGGTCCCTGTTTAATTTCTTTGCCTTTTGGTTTTCCTTGTTCCCGTTTGCCTGTGTTTCTGCTAGTTAGTCTCCTTGGTTGTTAATTAGTTCTCCAAATCTGTTCTGTTTCAGTTAATTATTATCTGTCTATTTAACCCTGCAAACATGTCCTTGCGGGGCCCATGCTGGCTTTTTGCGGGCACAGTGGGTTAGGGCCAACCCACACCAAACCTAAACAGGCTCAGTGCGGGCTTGCCCAGGCGAGGTCCACAGCTTTGGGCTCACCGTAGGCTCTCTGTGAGCAGGCCACACTAGCGGACTGTCCACATTAATCCCATGATGGTCCAGTGTGGGCCAGCCCGTTCTGGCCCAGAGCAATTTTTGTATCCTTTGGGCCCATGCAGGTTTTGTGTAGGCAGCCCTGTAATGCAACTAGGAGAATACAAACAACACTGACTGGCCATTCTTTAGCCACTCAATTGAACTGGAATGGCTCAAACCAAAAGAGACCTTTTCAGAACCTGTTGTTTCATATAGGCTAGGGATCCTCAAATCTGGCTCACGAGATCCACTTTCCTGCAGATTTTAGTTCTAACCTTAATCAAACACACCTGAGCATGTCTTCAGGATCATTAGAAAATCACAAGTGGGTGAGTTTGATCAAAGATGGAGCTAAACTCTGCAGGAAAGTGGATCTCACGAGCCATATTTGAGGTGTAACAGATATGCGCCTGTTAATAAGGATTTTGTGGGCAGTTTTCTTCCTTACCACTAGGGTGTTAAGGGTGTTAAGCTAGGGTGTTTTAGGCTTCCTTAAGTAAAACCATGTGGTAGAAGGAGTTAGCAATAGCAAACAGCAGTAGCCAGCATGGCTCATCTGCTGAACACATTGTGCTGTGTCCTGGTTAGGAAATGTGTCATTTCAACCCCAGTCTTAAGTTTTTTTTTTTTCCTATTTAAAAGTGTACATTGCTGATGTTTTTTGCAGAGATGTTATATGTATGTATGGCCTATGTTTGGATTAATGCTAAGAGTTTAAGACAGTGTATTTGTATGCATTTTAGGAGGACTCTTTATTGGTGAGGCTACCCCATCATGGTCCAGTTTGAATACAGATTTAAAGTTATTTTCGACATGAGATAGTCCGGACTATTTTTTACTTTTCCTGGTTAGGAAGAGTCTGGTGTTTGAGAGCTGTGGCATGTTTTCATTACAAGAGGTTGGATTATTCATTTGCTATCAGCCAACTTCAGCTATGGACAGTGTTTGGAAATTGATGTACTACAGATAAGACTTTCACACACATCAACTTTCACATGACGAAATCCTACAATCTTACATTGCTTTGTTTGCTTTCTTTTATTTTTTTGTACTTTTGTGTATTTGCACTTTTGGCTATATGTAGCTGCATTAACATGAATGGAATGTTTTCTATTTTGTATTTAAAGGGGTCATATGATGCGATTTCAAGTTGTCCTTTCTCTTTGGAGTGTTACAAGCTCTTGGTGCATAAAGAAGATCTGTAAAGTTGCAAAGACTAAAGTCTCAAATCCAAAGAGATATTCTTTATAAAAGTTAAGAGTCAACCACACCTACCTAAAACGGCTCGTTCTAACACGCCCCCACATGTCTACGTGAGTACAAGGCTGGCTGTGCACAAAGGCTTTTTTTTTTCTAAAAAAAAGGGTCATTTCCGACTTTGCTATGACAATCTGGCGCTTCTAAATCAGCAACTGTAAGTGCGTTTTGTTATTAGTTTAAGTATTTGCTATTGACTGTTTAAATGCAGAGTTTTGCGCAGCGCAGAGTAACGCGTCGTGTGTGTGTGTGTGTGTGT
>NW_015552549.1:917919-933536 GCF_001515605.1 Sinocyclocheilus anshuiensis
GTGTTTTTTGAACATTAAAGCATGTCAACATATTCTGTTACACCAAATACACAAAATAATGATCTTTAAAATAGCATTTTGACCCCTTTAATAAATCTATTGATTTGAAATCCCTTTGACTACTGTATGTTTTTGACAATATAGACATTAGTTATGTGGTGACTGCATCCATTTCAGATGTGTATAACTGTTTTTCCCAAAGACTTAAGTTATAGTATCTGAAAAGTATTTAACGTGAAACAGATGTACTGTTGTAGATCAGGGGTGCCCAACCCTGTTCCTGGAGATCTACCTTCCTACAGAGTTCAGCTCCAACCCTGATCAAACACACCTGTCTGCAATTATCAAGTGCTCCCTCAGATCCTAATTAGTTGGGATTAGCTGAACCAACTAATTAGGATCTGAGGGAGCACTTGATAATTGCAGACAGGTGTGTTTGATCAGGGTTGGAACTGAACTCTGCAGGAAGGTAGATCTCCAGGACCAGAATTGGGCACCCCTGTTGTAGATTAATAGTGTGGGCCTAGTGAGGGATTCCTGGGGGCTAAGTGAGGGCTGCCCATGCAGGGCCAGCACTAAGGGGCCAACGTTTTGCCAATGAGCAACATCTCAGAGGCCCTGCACTGGCAGCCCGCTGGGGGCCCTTAGGCTAGCCCTAAGTGGGCCCGTAAAGGGCCAGTGCAGGCTTGTTTGCAGGGAAGCCCTCTGTTTTAGTCACTTTGCTGTCCAGTATTGTTTGCGGTTTATGGTGTGTTGTATTTATTATTAAAGACTGTGTGTTGGAATTCTCCTGGGTTGTGCGCTTGGCTATCAGCAACACAAAACAAATACATTATTGTTATGACATACTAAATCAGGGCTGTCCAAACTCGGTCCTGGAGGGCCGGTGTCCTGCAGAGTTTAGCTCTCCAACTTGCCTCAACACACCTGACTGGAAGTTTCTATGCCTAGTAAGAGCTTGATTAGCTGGTTCAGGTGTGTTTAATTAGGGTTGGAGCTAAACTCTGCAGGACACTGGCCCTCCAGGACCGAGTTTGGACAGCCCTGTACTAAATGTATTTTAGTCACATTGACTGTTTCCACATTCAGAGACTATAGGATCTTTATTGACATCCTTGTACTTGGAAACTTTTGGAATGATTGTGGCTGGTGTGAAGGACAGGAAAGCGCTGTGAGGCCAGTGAACTGAACGCATAGGACATTAAGAATACATTCATCACTTACATTTAGGAGAGCTGGTGTAATGGTAGTAATCAGACTCTGAGTGCTGGTAGTGTTCAGGCGAGTAGGCTGATGGGAATTTGGAAGATTGGACAATGTCCTCACTTGTCTTGCTCTTGGTTGCTGGATTGCAGTGATTGTCTGTAGGGAGAGTATGTCAAGATTATATATTTGGAAAAGCTTGAGATATAACAGCACATAGTAGTACAATCAGGCCCCCTTTACATCTAACATTAGTATGCATTTTCAGTGATCACACAATCCACATCAAAAACCAGCTGTAAGTGCACCCAAGATGCTTTGTGATCATGAACATGACCTACTTTTAGCAGGTCCTAAAAGTAGATCTCATCACCTGATTTGAACAATATTCAATGCATTACTCCTCTGAACTGCATTTGGAATCTCTTGTTTTGCTTCCCAAATCCTCACTAATGCTTCTTCTAGTCTATTTTCACACAGACACTTTCACTTTTTTTTTTTTTTTTGCTTGATTTTCTTCCCTTCTAGACCATATTAACGTCCTTTACTGGTGAAATTATTTAATATAGGTAAACACATCTCTATTCAATCACTACAAACATTGGAACTCAACCTAAGTAATGCTAATGCTAATGCAATGCTAGGTGTTAAGGGGGCATCAGTAAGAAAGATATAACGCTCACAAAACAGCCCAGAAGGAAATGACTTTAACACAAGCCACAACACTCAATATTAAGCATCTGTATTTATATAAATGAGATATTGAATAACCACAGAAAACACTTTAAAACTCTGTATTATTAGAAACGACACAGATATTGATATATTGCCTTTCAAATCTAAAGCAAAACCAGTCAAAAACAGCACTGAACTCCCATCCATATAAAACAACACACACAAGAAGATTCAACACAAATACAGAAGCACAGGCCTCACAGAATATTACCAATCCCTAATGGAAAAGACTTCACAGGGATGAGAGACGGAATGCAAGTGAGGGACTGGAGATCATTCGAACAAACAAACAACCCAAAACGTAGACAGACAGACGTGCAGGGAGAGAGAATACTTACAGAGTGAATGGTGACCGAGGAAAGTAGAGGTGGAGGGAATTGTATTTAAGGTGGTGAGGGGAAAAAACAAGGGGAAAAAAAAGAATAAGGGAAGAAATATTTGCATCCCAAAGAGTCTTCAGTGAGATTTTAAGTTTGGTACCCATATGGCAGAGAAGCAAATGATCTGCATGACAACAGTATGTGTCTTCTGCAGAAACACAGCTAGACATCTACAACAATATAACACTTTTCACTTACACATGCCGATCCACCATATGGGTAGCAAAATATTCCTTGTAAAGTGTTCATTACAGGCTTGTGACATGAGGATAAACGGAAATACACACTTGACTACACACAAAATGTAAACTGAGCCAACAAGCTCTCAGAGATGATTCTGACCTTTCTGAACTTGACGGACTGTGCAAGTATCTGAACTGGCCAGTAAATAAATCTGCAGTATTAGTGCAGCTCTGAAACAAATTAATCTCCCTTATGCCTTCTAGAGCTCTGTGGTTGTATACTGTCCATGCTAATTGGCAGGCCTACACAGAATCTCGACCAAAAGCTTTGAAGAACTCAAACGGCTATTGTTTACAAAGTTCTATATATCCCTTGCCCCCCGTGTGTTTGTCTTTTAAACATTTTAGCTAATTTGTTGCTGTTAGCAACCAATAAATGTCTAGTGTGCTTCATTCCATTTAACACCATTTAGTATACTTCAACTAATTACACAGATTTTATCCCTCAAAAAAGGTCAGAACTGCACAGAAAATGTCTGAAGTATTGGAGCAACTATTATTCACACAATATTGCACACCATACCACGTTTAAAGCCATTTCCCAATTTCTCCTAAAGAAAATGTGGACAAAGATTATATCTGGTCCTATAGTATATATTACAGGACTCAATAGTTTCAAGCCAGCTGATTGCTGTGAAAATTTGTCTTTTGATATTTGTCAACATAAAACATGTTTCATTTATTATTATTATTTGTATTATTATCAGTGTTGGAGAAAATCACTATTAAAAGTAATGCATTACAATACTGCGTTACTCCATAAAAATTAACTAATTGTGTTACTTAGTCATTTTTTATGGTAAGTATTGCTCTACATTGCTTTTGTGTTACTTTTTGTCAGTTGGGTTGGGCATGCTTATTTGTTTTTTAATAACAAAAAACACTAAAGTTATATTTTGGGTAACTGTAAGAGCCCTTTCACACCAAAAGTGATATTAATAAGGTATCAGTGAATAAATGGGAAAGCAAAGTAACTTGCGTTACTTATTTGAAAAAGTAACTCAGACATTTCATTGCAAATTTATAAGTAATACGTTACATTACTAGTTACATAAAAAAGTAATCTGATTATGGTACTTGTAATGCGCTACCCCAACACTGATCATCATCATCATTATTATTATTATTATTATTATTATCCTTCATTTTTTGTTCCTGACAAAAATACATAAAGTATGAAATAATATTTTTCTGGATTACATGAAAATACATAACTTTTTTGGTGGGGTGAAAACACTGGCATGGCAAAAAATCTGAACTGTTGAGCCCAGATAAAATCCTTAATGTTGAGCCCTTTATTACCCATTAACCCACTTTATTATCTTTAAAATATATCAGGTATAATGTTATTATTTATTATTTTGTTATAATCAAAAACAAGGATCATAATTAATCATACGGAAAATGGCACAAGTCTGTAATGCACATTTATACAGAATACACACATATAAATACACACACAGAGACATGCAGTTAAGGGAAAGATGTACTATTACTATTGTTGAGTTAAAGGGTTAGAGTTCATGGCATTTTGAGGACATACTAACCAATGTACTTGACAAAAAGTTGTGAGATTGCAAATTTATGAATGAACAGACAGAGATATGCACATAAACAACAATCTATCAAAGGATTTGCCACCAAATAACTAACAGAAGTAGTGTAGGGACTTACCTAGTCCCTACAGTACATGTAACATTCAGTGTGTTATCAGAAACAATATGGCAGCCATTTGAACTCTGTGAACTACCGTAGGATGTTTAGACTTTCACGCTTGCTCATTTCATGCTTAAACAGGTTTGCCTTCCTAACAGCGGTTTCTCAACAGGGTTGAGCGTAACTTCAGTGGGGCTTCTCTGTGGCATCAAATGCGGTCACTTCCCAGTCGATCTAAAGCAGAGGGGGGGCATGGCAAGTTTTAACCATGCCTCAGCAAGCCTCATCCTTTCTTCATCACCCTCCTGTAGAAGCAAGGATGCGCTCGTGCCAGTTCTACATTCTTCTGTCATGCACGAAACGGAAAGCAGGATGCACTCTGATGCTTGAGCAGAAAGGACAATTTCTTATCCTTTTTTCACCTAAGACATACAGTTCCAAGAAATAAAGAATGTGAATCCATTTGATTTACATGATTTTCTTAATATATCGGTCATAAAATAGTAGATAAACACAGTTTGCTTAAACAAACAGGCAAAATTTATCCTGACTGTTGCAGATCTGCAATTATAGAAAACGTGTGGCAGTTATATAAAAAGCATTTACTTTATATATAAGTATTTGCATACTTTTTCTATTTTGCACTGGTTCACTGAAGATGGAAAGACGTATAACAGTTTGTCTAATATTTTTTTAAGCAGACCGTATTCATCTATTGTTATGATTTATATCAGAGATCAGATCAAATTCAATGACCAATTTATACAGAATACTAGTTCAATCCAAAAAGGTTCACATAAGTGTTCTTGCAACTGTATTAAGCTACTTCTAACATGTGTACCATGGTATATACTTCATTTGTGCACGCCAAATCCTCTAGTAATTTAATATGAGCTGTTTTTCTTCCTCATTTGCTCACGACTCTTAAAGTCTTTTAGACTAAAGGGTTTGCTGGAGGACAGCTATGGATGACACTAACACTAATCAGACACATCTTTCCCATGAGCCCACACAGCCTCAGGACTGAGCGTGAGGGAAAACAGGCCAGAGCAGGCCGAGTACACTATACCATGTCTCTTATAGATGGGAGGCTTCCTGTAGATGTTGGGCTCCCCTGTGGCTGGGAAGAAAGGGAGAGATTAGAAATAAAACATGGAGGAGATGTAAGTGACAGGCAGAAGAAAGCAAAGTAAACGGGGCAGGAAATGCTTTTTTGTTCTTCCTTTTCAGGCTTCCAGGGACCTTTAGGGTAAGGTGGAGGAGAGTGGAAGGGTTGAAGAGAACACAAAAAAGGAGTACAGCCATACTACAGATGTATAGCATAGACATATTCAACAGTTACAGAGACTTTGATCCATTAACAAGACTTTAATTTACATTCATATATACTGCTGGATGAATATGACAATGATGACAGCAGCCAATGAGGTGAATGTCGAGGCCTGGCCTACCTGGCACATGGAAATGCTTGGGAGCTTGGTTTGTGGTGGGCGTGCTGGACCGGGCATCTAGCTGATTGTAATAGGGTGAACTTCTGCCACTCTCAGTGCCTGTAGCAAGCCCCAAGCCAATGACAGTAACAGAACCAGAGCATGAGTGCACAGTTCCTGTGCGCCCTAACCACACACACTCAATCATCACACCGGCGATCATCAGATCAATGATCCAAGATTAGCCAGGCAGGGACAGTATGCATTTCAAAACAGAAGAAAAGACATACTGTGCCAGACAGAGGGGTGCATAGGATGTGGGTGGAATGGCGGGACACACTCCCAAATAACAACCAAACATATCCCACATAAAAAGCCTATAAAGCTTATTTTAGTTAAAGTCAACATGAAATCTCTTATTGTGCTCTTGTTGTAAATAATTCATCACAATCTCATTATTTTAAAAATTTATTTAATCAAAATTGAATAATTTTTGGGTCACATCACAACTTTAAGATCCAATCAATTCCAGATGAATAAAGTACTGTCTTTCCCAGTGTTGATATTGTTAAATAAATTAAAATATATTTCCGTTAATTGAAATAAAGCTGAAACAAAATAAAATAATCACAAATGTTGCATTGGTGACTAACTGAAATAAAACAAGTTGAAGTTGAAGTACTAAATGTACTAGCAAACTACAACTGAAATAAAAATAAAGATAAATAGAAATATAAAAAATTATAAAATGATAAAAACATGACAAAATTACTCAAACAAATTAAAATGAAAACAAAATATAAAAATAAAAGGTACTTCAAAATACGAATAAATACTATAATAGTATCTAAATAATACTAAAATAGCACTTCTCCTTTCTCTTTTGTCACTGAACGTCCCATTTTATTTGTAAATAAATCACATTACAGAGGTTGTGAATATCATTTCATGCTGACTTTAAAATCACTATCAGTACTCAACATCAGTCACTACACTCTCATAAAAAAGATACAAAAGCTGTACTGGAGTGGTACCTTTTCAAAAGGTAAACCTGTGTACCTTATTTACCCATAAAGGATGCATACTGATACCTTAAATGTACATATCAGTACCTAAAATGTACAGTACATATTAGTACCTAAATGCAAGGGTACTACCCCAGTAACAATACTCTTGCAAAAGGTTTTGAACTTTTGTTCAATGTCCTTGCTATATAACGGCAAACCACAATTTTATGTATACAGGCAAAGCAAGAAATATATAGTATATTTTCCACTATACTGCATATTCAGTATAGTTCTCAAGCCATTCCTGCTGAAAAGACCAGCTTAGACCAGTATGCTGATTCAAGCTGGTTAGTGCTGGTCCACTATCCATGTAGTTTACCAGCAAGAAATGCTGGTCAACTTGCATAGTTTTCTGATGAAGCCGCAAGCTGGTTACACCAGCATCCCATAAATCAGGGATGAGAGTGTATTTGTTTCTGCTCAGCAGCAGGGACTCACCGTATCTGTAGTAGTGCTGTGGAGAGCGGGGCATGATGGGAGACATGCCCTGTCTGCTGTAGGTGGGGGAGTCTATGTACCCCGGACTGGAGGATCTTCTCATCCTCATGTCCATACTGTCATACATGTCCTAGTCACATCAAATGTCATTATTCATAACTATGACTGTGAGAATCTCTCATTTGTATTTACTCAGTGACCAAAATGATTCATAGAGCAACAACTGTCAATTTAACACACTTAATCACACACTTACGTGCTAAATCTACTTTAGACAGATTGATAGCTTGGTTGCAAAATATATTGCTGTGGACTTAACACAGTAAATTTGAGTCAAAACTTTTACCTGAGAATAAGGGGAGAGTGTGCCCAAAGACTGTGGAGACAAAAAAAGGAGAGAGTGAGTACAACAGTAAATCAGAGATAAACCTTCAGTCTCTTCCTCCATGACATCTGATGTGTAAGGGGAGTGAAAAGAGCAAGAGGACGGAGGTGAAGGAGCCACTGTGATCAGACCAACCTATTTTGCATCTCCTGCAGAACTGTAGAACTCAACATTATCTACTCAGCAAACATAAATTCAAGAGATAGTTCACCCAGCTATAGATAGTTCATCCTATCATTTACTCAGTCTCATGTCATTCCAAACTATGATTTTTCTTCTATATACTACAAACAAAATTATTAAGTAGCTTGTGGTCACAGTTCGCTTCAATGTAAAAATCAGAGCAGCATCGACATTCTGCTAAACATCTCCTTTTGTGTTCCTCAAACATACAGGTTTAGAACAATTCGAGGGGGAGTAAATGATAGAATTGCGAAGTTTTGGGTAAACTGTCCATTTAAGCAACATCACACAAATTGCTAGCGTTTTTCAGAGAGCTTTCCAAAAGCAAACTAAAGCAAGGTGGCTCAACCAAAAGCATTCATATTCACTATTAATAGTGGGAGAAAGGCACAACATAGTGCTTCAGTAAACAAAAGCATACAGCCAGCCAACGGATGCAACATAGATGAGAAACTCAAAGCTAAGCTCGGCTAGGACCAGGCCAGTAGATACGGCAACAGGGGGAGACATGCTAAAAGTCGACCCAGAGTGGCTCTAGTGGTCCTCTAGGGCAGTACCTCCCCAAAGCTGAGACGCTCTAGCCTGTCATCGGAGCAGTATCTGTGACTGGGCTCATTGGACCAGAAGTCTGGCCTCTGCACTTCATAAATGGCTTTAACCTTAGGTAGCGCCGCCAAGTCTTTGTAATCAAGGATCTCGTTCTCCATTTTTGCCTGAGGAGGAGGGACACGTGACAGATACACACACTCACACGTCAAATGCAATGGGCAGGCCTGAAAAAAACAGCAATGATGACAGGCGACAGCAACATTAACAATACAATTAAGTGTGGGAATAAGCCCAGTTGGCACACTTTAAAGCAAGTGCCGTTAGAATACAATTGAGCTCATTATTGAAACTGTAATATAGCACATAAATGCTACAAAAATGTCATAGTGGATTTGATAAGACTGCTTATGACATCATTTTTGTGGGATAAGTATAAAGTTAACATGCAAACTGAAGTTTCTGTTTTTATTTTGGATGTATAAACTACATGACCCAAATACTATTTCAAGGGATAGTTAAACCAAAAATGAAAACCATCATCATTTACCCACCCTCATGTCATTTCAAACCTGTATGACTTACTTACTTAAGTGAAACAAAAAATATATTTTGAAAAATGTCTCCATGCCCCCCCACCCCCTCCATACTATGTAAGGGTCCAGTGTTGTTTTGGACCACACTGACCTTCATCGTATGGACAAAAACAGTTTAACAAAGCATTTTATTTTGTGTTCAACAGGATAAAGAAAGTTGTACTGATTTGGAACGACACGAGGGTGAGTAAATGATGACACACTTTCATATTTGAGTGAACTATCCCTTTAAAACATTTTAATTGGTGACTTTCTTTACCAATGATCCCAGATAGTATTTTAAGGGTTTCATTTCGATTTGAATCTCACAGATGTACAGCTTGACCTTCAGCACGTGTCACGCTTGACCTTCAGCAGAGTATGTAGCTGCAGGGCTTGCCAGCGTATATGCTTACAATGTGTTATGCATACATCAATCACACACACACTGCAAAAAGGTTACACACTCGGGCTGGCCTTTACTTCCACATGTGATGTTAATGACGGCACCACTGCAGAACGCACACAAACACATTATGAACAAGCCAATAAACTCAAGCACGAGAGTCATCCATCTTGGGATGGCCAATAATACTTACATTTATGCATTTGACAGATGCTTTTATCCAAAGCAACCTTCAGTGCATTCAAGCTATACATTTTATCAGTACATGCATTCTCTGGAAATCAAACCTGTGACTGTCATGTGCCATGATGTACTAGTTGAGAAACCACAGGAATCTTCATGGCATTTTACACTACCAATCCAGTGTTTGGGGTTAACAAGATTTTTAATGGTTTTGAAAGAAGTCTCTTATGCTCACCAAGGCTGCATTTATATGATCAAAAACACAGTAAAAACTGTAATATTGTGAAATATTTTTATAATTTAAAATAAATGTTTTCAATTTTAATGTATTTTAAAATGTAATTTATTCCTGTGATGCAAAGCTCAATTTTCAGCAGCCATTACTCCAGTCTTCAGTGCCACATGATCCTTCAGAAATAATTCTAATATGCTGATTTGAAACATTTCTTATTATCAATGTTGAAAAGCTGTGCTGCTCACTATTTTTATGGAAACCAAACCAAGAAATAAAACAGCATTTATGTGAAATAGGAATCTTTTGTAACATTATAAAAGTCTTTACTGTAACTTTTAATCAGTTTAATGCATCCTTGCTCAAGTATAAGTATTCTCTCTCTCTCTCTCAAAAAAAACCCCCCAAACTTTTACTACTTTTACACTACTTTTCATGGCAGTGTATGTCAAATATTGTAACAATAAAAGAACAGTTCATTCAAAAATGGATGTTCTGTCATTATTTATATAATCAAATTTGGTAATTTGGTGATAACTGTACAGTGTTTTTGTATTCCACAAAAGAAATACAGTCATACAGGTTTGGATCAACATGACTGAATGAATAAAAGGTGACTGAATTTTCATTTTTGGGTGAACTTCTCTCTCTCTCTCTCTCTCAAAAAAAACCCCCCAAACTTTTACTACTTTTACACTACTTTTCATGGCAGGGTATGTCAAATATTGTAACAATAAAAGAACAGTTCATTCAAAAATGGATGTTCTGTCATTATTTATATAATCAAATTTGGTAATTTGGTGATAACTGTACAGTGTTTTTGTATTCCACAAAAGAAATACAGTCATACAGGTTTGGATCAACATGACTGAATGAATAAAAGGTGACTGAATTTTCATTTTTGGGTGAACTGTCCCTTTAAATTGTACCTAACATTAACATGAACACATGTCAAAATAATGACAAAAAGTATCATAATTTTAAAATCAAATGTTCTGATTTTGTATCATTTACAGATCTGTCGTTTTCTTTCGAGCTGGACAGTGAATGGCTACTTACACAGATGACTCTGCTGGGTGAACTAATGCTAGAGCCTGGCGGAGAGATGGAGGTTTCTGATGTGCGTCTGAGCTGTAAAATAAAATAAGGAAGAAAACAGAAGAGCTTCAGAGTGAGATCTGCAGGAATTTTGAAAATCAGTGTGTAACTGTTAAAAAAAAGACATTTACTCTCAGTTTCCTCTCTGCTCGAGATGCTTGTTTACACACAGGATGCCACACCTCTGAACCTGAGAAACAGAGCCAAACAAAGAGGAGAACGTTAGATACAGCGCATAAAACTTCTAATCCAGCCATGTGTTAATTCAAGACATTTTAAGATGACTTGATTTAAAACGTAAAAAGTGGGATTATGAGATTAAACCACATGGATTTCAGTTGACCAGTAAGATTTTTTTTTATTTATTTAGCAAGGATACATTAAAAAGAGCAAAAGTGACAGTAAAGACCTTTACATTGTTACAAAATATTTCAAATAAATGATGTTAAAAGATTATCACAGTTTCAACATTTATACTAATAAAACATTTCACTAACATGTTAAATTGTAATAATATTTCAAAATATTACTATTTCATTGTATTTTTTGATGCAGACTTAGTGAGAATAAGAGACTTATTTCAAAAACATAACATATTAAAATAAAATATCTTACTGAACCCAAACTTTTAATCATTAGGATATAAAAGTGGTATTAAATTTAAATCATACTTCTACATTTTATAAACTGAATATATATATTCTCTCTCTTTTTTATTTTTTTTAAATAAATTTTTTTTTTTTTGCGCTGTCATCTCTCTCTTTTTTTTTTTTTGGAGTAGGCACTGGCTCCATGTCCTTTTTTGAAGAAAATGTCCCTGATGGACTTGCACTATGACATTTTTATTGCAAATTTTATTCAATTTGCCATTTTGGACCTGCCTGCCAGTCACATTCCTGCTGATGCAGACTTAGTGAGAATAAGAGACTTCGTTCAAAAACATTTAAAGATCTTACTGAACCCAAACTTTTAATTGGTAAGATTTAAATCATATTTCTACATTCATAATCTGATTTATATTATAAACTGAAAATATTTTTTGAGTAGACACTGGCGCCATGGCTTTTTTGAAGAAAATGTGGACCTAATGGACTTGCACTGAGATTTTTATTGTACATTTTATTCAGTTTGGCATCTTAGACCTGCCTGCCAATCACATTCCTCCTGACCTTAGTGGTGAGTTTGAGATTTGGAAGCAGATGGATAACTCAAGCTAAGGCAAATACATTTAATGTAATGACTCTATGAGAAGAAAGGCCAGAGTGCATTCATTCAACTGTGGTATTTTGATTTCAGATTAATGGGTTTTTTAATCCGATGCTCTGTCTCTGCCTGGCTCATTCTCTCCCTTTCTTGTTCCCTACGTACCTCTCTCTTTTTGCATGATAGTAATGTGTTGACAGCCGGCTCTGCTGACTTTTAAATGCATTTACCTCGAGACGTATTCGCTAGCCTGTAACATACTTACACATCTCCGCGCTGAATGTGAAACAGAACAGACAAACACAGAGAAAGACCTGCGGTGCATTCTAATGTCCGCCAGCTGCTGGCACTGGAAGTCATATGAGCGATCACACAATTCTACAGAGGAAATCCACTGAATGGGGCATTGAGACAGATCAAGATGAGCCTTTGTGACTCTTTGTGGAACAACATCAGTTTCTTCATAAAAGTCTCACTACAGCCTTTATCTCCCACATGAATCTTGCATATTGTTCATGATGGTCTGGAAATGAAGCTAGTATTGAAAGATTGTCATGGAATATTCTATAAAGAGCTCTTTTATAAGCAAAGTGCTCATCTGCTCTGTCACAAGGATGAACTTGTGAATGAATATCTCAATTATTTTTTCTAAACAAAAACATGATTTAATGAAATGCAATTTGATATTTTTGTTTGAGTAACTTACTTTGAGTAATTTTTTTAAAATCCTTTTAATCTCTCATACATTTCAGAAAACATCTTTCACAAGGTTTCTCACAAGAATTGCCAAAGTGTGCAATGAAAAGTTTAAAAATCTCCTAAAGTCACTTTAATGTCATACAGTAGCTGTATACTCTTACTTCTCTGTATGTCAATGAGTGCCTGCTTTTTAATTTCTGTGTTCAGTTGTCTGGGACATAAGATCTTTGCTCATCAATGCAAATCCCATAGGCACCTGAGACATTTGAGATTTCTCATGTTAATGTATACACATTATGGAAGGCTCATGCCCAATGCCCCCCACCCAATAATATAACTTTTAAATAGAGACACTCAAGAAGTATTATTATTTGGACACTTTCTAAATTGCAGTAAATCAGGTATATTATCTCATTCAATTTTGATGTTATCTCATTCCATAAAGTTTATTTGTTAATTTTAGAAATCTTAAAATTGTATTTAATTTTAAATATATTATATATATTTATATTATATTATATATTTATCTATTTTTAATGTTCATTGTTAGAAAAAAATTAAACTAGGTGTTTAAAACTATAGTTAGACGTTTCCACATTTAAGTAATTGCAAAGCTCATAGAAAATGAATAGAAAATAAAACAGCTCATATAATTTGTAGTTCGACCACTTGAGGTTGACAATCACCATTTTCTGAAAGTTAAGCAACTTTCACTGACCATTTGTTGAAAAATAAAAAAAAAATCACATCCTTATTTGGAAGAGTTTCAGGCCCTACTTTGCACCCTATTCATGGAAAGTGTCGGCTGTTGGCCTCTGTAACCTCTCCTCACCTGTGAGATACATCTCCTCTCCTTCTATAAACGTCATCTTACACCTGGCACAGCGAGCACAAGTGGGGTGGTAGTGCTTCCCTCCAGCCTGGACAGAGAAAGACAGGGACAAACAGAGGAATAAGAAAATATTGTAGGATACTCTAAAAGATTTTAAAACATGTACAGCACATAAATGCTCCACCTGTTAAACCCATTATCATGAGCACAATAAACATATACTTGTCTCAACAGTGTCCTCCATATTAAGCAACAAAGCACTCCTCCTTTATTGCTGTTTTAATACTGCTCAAGACTCATTTCAGCTCTACAGACGTGTAATGACTCTCTTGCTCACCGTACACACATTTAAAGCTTACGTAGATCCTTCAGTGCCAAGAATCAGTAATTGAGAGAATTGTTCCCCTGGGCCAGTTAAAAAAAATATGAGCTTGTTGATGGAACTGCAGAGAATTAACAATTTTTTTAATATTTACACTGGTTGTTTAGAGTTCTACTTGAGGAAATGGGACAAATTAGATAGAACAGAAATGTCCCCTAAGTGTACGGGGTAAAAAGGCATTCATGTATTACAATTAAAATTATACAACAGTTAATACTGGTCCTTCAAGCTAGTCAAGCAGCATACCAGCAGTGCTGCTGTAACAGTCCAACAGTACTGACACTTTCACAGTTTGTATTTACGTTGTTACACCAGTAGGTGGCGACTAGTGACTGTCTTTATAAGTGAGTCATTGGAATCATTCACTCAGCTGATTCATTAAAAAATACGAATTTATTCAGGTACTACACACAATGTGTTTATGAATGAATCATTGAATTATTTAATCATTCACTGAACTGATTGATTTAAAACCGAACATCACATGTGACTGTCATTGTAAACGAGACATTGAATCATTTAATCACTTGGCTCGGTTCAAAACTAATTAACTAGAAATGATTCAGCAACAAAATATGTGACTGTCTTTATGAATGAATCACTGAATGAGCCACTAAAACAATTTGTACAAAACACTGATTCACTGATAAACAAGACATGTGACCGTCTTCATGAATGAGTCACTGAATCAGTCACTCAAATGATTCATTAAAAACATTCATTCATTCAGGAAAAAACATGACTTTCTGAAAGCGTCACTCAACCATTTAATCACTTACTAAACTGAATTATAGTACAAAACTGATTCATTAAGGAGTGAAACGTGACTGTCTTCATGAAAGAGTCGGTTGAATCATTCACGCAACTGATTAATTTAACGATGAATCATGTGACTGTTTTTATGAATGAGTCATTGAATCAGTCACTCAAACAATTTGTTCAAAACACTTATTCATTCAGGAACAAAACAAGTGACTCTCTTCAGTAAGTAATTTGAATCATTCACTCAAATTCTCTTCAAAAACACTAAATGGTCTGAGCTGCTCAGAGACACAACCATGGATTCTTTTGTGACTTTGTTTGGAACTAACTACATTAGAAGAATAAAGACCAACAAAATAACTGCCTATTATGTATGTAATAGTAATTGGGTCAACGGGTATTTAGTTATGCTGCTCCATTTGATTGGAATCAACTACAAGATAAGTTATGCTTAAAAGAGTTGGTATCACTAAATGATTTTAAATGTATTTTAAAGGATCTATTTGTAGAGTCACCTGATTGCAAATGTTTTGAGTGATTTGTGTATGTTTCTGTGTATGTAAACAAATGTATTTTGTTTTATGTGTAACTATATGTGCTGCCTATCTTGGCCAGGACCCTCTTGTAAATGAAATTTTAAATCTTAAGAGTTTTTAAATTTCCTGGTTAAATAAAGGTAAAATAAAAAAAAAAGAATAATAAAAATATAAAAAGTAAGTACTTAAGACTAGTATGACAGTTGCTATTTATAGACTAACACTGCAAATACACCAAATGTTGTCTCATTAGGAAGCCCAAAGAAAGGGGCATAGTGGAGAGGAGGCACAGAGTAGGTGGCGAAAGAAGGCCAGTTTATGAGCTAGAGCAGTGTTTCCCAACCGGGGTGCCGTCTGTCGAGAGCAGGGGTGCTGTGTAAAAAATCCTTTTTTAATATTTTTAAATTGCTAAAATGTTCAAAAAAGCAGCTATTATATAATATC
>NW_015552549.1:934222-935873 GCF_001515605.1 Sinocyclocheilus anshuiensis
AATTTTGTAGGGTGCCACAAATTTGTTAAAATTTCCAAAGGGTGCCACGAGAAAGGTTGGGAAACACTGAGCTAGAGACATAGTGTATGCTGTCATTGCTCCAGGAATCAGTGAGCTGTCAGCTTCTAAATGATCAGACGCATGTGGTATCACTAGGTGTCTCCTAGGGGGAATGAGTGCAAATCAAACAGGCAGATAGAGATAAATCAGCCTGTGTCCCACTAGCTATAAATAACCTGACTTGAGCTCTCGCTGGAACACGGAGCACTTCACACCAGCCACTCAGACTGGGATAAGAGCAAACAGAGCGACAGGAACTCTGTTTGTGTGTGAGTACACACACATCTCACTCAAATGCATGTGTATTAGCATTAAGCTTCATCAACTCTGGAACTCTCGGCTGGAAAATTATCTCCTTTCTTATTTGTATGTAAACTACCTCATCATGTTTCTCTTCCCCTGCAACCGTCACATTACTCAAAGTCTCTCTTACTTCTCTGTCTCTCTCTCCATGACTCCACAACCCTACTAGGAAGTGTCAGAAAATAGCAAGTCAACAAAAGAAAGGGTGCCAGGGGTACCTGCCAAAATAATCTTGCTTATGAAGCGTCAAAGGCCAGAATATTAGGACAAGCCACAGGGGAGGAAAACTTAAGACAGGGCAACCCACTGGCTCTTCATTAGCTCGATCACTCATTCTCTCAGTAACTATCCATTGAAACAGTTGTAAAGAGCCTTAACGTTTAATGCTCCATTCGCAACTACACACACACACACACACACAAATATATATATATACAGGAAGAACAAGAAAAATAAATATCAAAGGCAATAATAGTGATGCTTTTCTTACTTGTTTATTCTCTCAAAGCGTTATCCTCTACTAGTCTCTCAAGGTGTATTTTTTGCCATCTGTTAACCATAAATGGTAAAAGTGTTCTGAGAGAGAAAAAAGTGTGTATTTCTGAGGGAAGAGTGCTTCAAATGGTGGTTTTTATTCCCCTGTCTGTATGGGCTTCTTCATCCATCTCCTCATATTTAGCCCTTGATCTTTTTATAACGGAGGCTTGCTGCCTGGCCTGCTTGATGGATCAATTCATGTTCTTTTCAGGTATAACTCAATGTAATCACTGTCTATTCAGCAGAGTTCAGGTAATTCAGTGTCAATAGCAATAAAGACGAGTCACTCATCACAAAGAACTACTACAGTATATGTGTTTAAGTAATGAGTCAATTGCTCAGGTTGAATGTTCTCTACATGGAGTCCACAAAGGTATTACAGGTGGTCTGTGGACAAGAATAAAACTTACATTATATTTCTAACAAATAACACTACACTACCATTTAAAAGTTTGGGGTCAATTTGTTTTTGTTTTTTTTGTATGTTTTTCAAAGTCTCTTATTATTATCAATGTTAAAAACAGTTGTGCTGCTTAATATTTTTGTAAAAACCCTGATAGATTTTTTCAGTACTCTATGATGAATAGAAAGTTCAAAAGAACAGCAAGAACTGCATTACAAATGTCTTAACTATAATTTTGATCAATTTACTGCATCCTTGATAATAAAAAGTATTGATTTCTTAAATTGCACTGTAAGGTATAATATTTGTTTTTTGTTAATAATATAATATCATAGGCAGATCTAATTT
>NW_015552549.1:935883-942405 GCF_001515605.1 Sinocyclocheilus anshuiensis
GACTCACATGAATGACCACATTCTTATACTGTTACCAAAAATAAAATACATGTGTTTAGGTTTTGCGAAACCAAAAAACTATGACCTCCGTGACTCTATTATTATTATTATTCTCACGAAAGTCCCCAACAGGAGCACCCTCTTATCAGTAAATCAAGTATATATACATACACATTACCATTCAAAAGTTTGGGGTCCGTAAGACTTTTAATGTCTTTAAATGAATCTCTTATGCTCACAAATCTGCATTTATTTGATCAAAAATACAGAAATATTGTGAAATATTATTACAATTTAAAATAACTATTTTAATATTTTGTATATTTATTTTTAACACCATTACTCGAGTCACATGACTTTTGAATGGTAATGTATATACAGTGAGAAAGTGTCCACACAAATTTCTGAATCTAAATTGAATTGTATATTTATCCACATATTTTATATCCACATATACCAATGATACAAAGGCCTATTACTGGAAGCAAATGTGTAAAATATTAGTGAAACTGTGATTAAATATTTATTAAATGAACAGAGTTAATCTGGTTCCAAACACAAGAAACAGGCTGCTTTGTGCAACACAATGTGTGGTTGAAAGAAAGCCAGCAGGTCAACAGTAGGAGTGTCACTCACTTGCTGATGTACTCTCCCGTCAGGACCAGGCCGCAGGTCTGACACCTGAAGCAGCTGACGTGCCACTGTTTCTCTAATGCCAGCAGAGATTGACCCTGTTTGATCTCCTCCTTACAACCTGCACAGTCTAAAAAGAGCCATGAGGAAGGGAAGAGAGGTTATATAATGGACTTAAGGTTCAAAAGTCTTTCCTGTGTCCAGTCGGCCTTGACAGGTTTATAACAAAAAACACATGAAATACAAATCAATAAATCGGTATTGAGGTTAGGTTAGCAGAAATACACTGTTGAGCTTTGTAGGCTGGGTAGGCCAGCATATGATGTATGACCGTAACAGGATTTTGAGCACAGAAAGGTCAGTGCATCATTTGTTTTAATTTGGAAGAAGTTCAGCTATATTTACAGTATTTGCACCATGACACAGAGCTCGGCTTTCTTCAGTTCACCTTCACGATGAATAAGGTAAATCTTTACACAGAGACAGATGTTAAAGTATGCACTCTTATATTCCAACAATTTCTTTCCTCAATGTTGCCTCAATGACACAATGTTGTCTTTTTTTGCTCAATTTTACCAACAAAAATATTACCTAGGCTTTAAAGCCACAGCAGACCTACTGTGCGACTGCAACACACAGTGGTGATTAGTTTCTGAATGAATCCATGTTTTGAACGAATCGGGTGAACCAATGATTAAAAGGCCGAATCATAAAGACAGCTATTTACATCATTCCTGGATGAATCAGCAGTTCGTACGAATCGAATTAATGAATGACTCAATCATTTTTTTTAACCGATATTTACCGCCACCTACTGGCAGTTTTAGTTTATTATTTAGAGTAGTGCTGGGCGATATGGTCATTTTTCAAATCGTCATATCGCCAGTCCATGAGATCGCCGATAGACGACAAGTGAGAGACTCTCACTTGTCATAGGCTATTTCATAACTATTTGGTGTTTTAAACCGCGCGCGCGAGAGAGAGGGAGCCTATGGAAGCACCATGAATCTAAATAATATACTTTCAAACATACTGATAAACTAACATGTTAAATACAAAAATATTTAAAACAGCTAGTTCATATATATTCGGATACAACAGTCATACATCGCTATTAGGACCGCGCGTCCTGTGACAAGTTTGCCGCATCGACGCACGGAAGTTATCAGTCTGGTCTGCAAAATCAGTCAATGGTGAAAATCAAAAGTAGATTTATTTTAAAGACCAACAGTTTAATACTAAATATTGGACATAAACGAACACGTTAAATATAAAGTATTTAAAACAAGTAAGTTCATATATTTGGAGCAAATTTAAATTGAACGGATACATCAGTCATACAGCGCTCCAGAACGCGCGCCCCATGACGAGCCAGACGCACCACCACAGAAACAAGAATGAGATGTGTTCTAACATAACTGTGGCATTAAACTCAGTTAGTGAGGGCTCGGTTAAAATATTGCACATATATAGGCCGTTCAGATTACTTGTTAAAGTGCAACGAAATACCTTATATCAGCAGACGATATGTGTCTGTGTTTGGAGACTCCTTCACTGGCAGCAGGCTCCTCATTTGTGCGCGCGCGTGTGTGAAATACAGTGCTGAATGAGAAAGTGGGGTAATTTGATAATAATAGCCGAATTATAATGGGCCGCCTAATAATAATAATAATAATAATAATAATAATTATTATTATTATTAATAATACATTAATAATACATTAATAGGAGAATGAGCCTAATATCGTCTTGACTATTGACAGACATCTGCTATCGTCGATATCTCTGACTATCGTCGATATCTCTGACTATCGTCGATACACAATACTATCATCTATCAGCACAACCCTAATTTAGAGTATCATTTCATTAAAAAAATAATATTTCCATATAATAATAAAAAAAAAAAAAAAAATAATAATAATAATACATTTAAAAAAAAAACATTAAAGGGATAGTTCACCCAAAAATGAAAAATATGTCATCATTTACTCACCCTCATGTTGTTTCAAGCCTGTATGTCTTACTTTGCTTTGCAGAACATAAAATAAGGTATTTTGGTATGGAGACTGTTTTGATTACCAATGACTTTCATTGTATGAACAAAAAATACTGAGATGTTTCTCGAATTATCTTCTTTTATGCTCCATAGTTTATGTTAGGCAGTTGTAGCCTAAACGTTTGCGTAATAAATTTTGTTGAATCAAATAAAATATTTATTTCTAAAGCTCCATTTTATAATATCTACTTGATACTTTTCTCATTTAACACAATAATAGCTTTAAATGATCTTTTGTGGGTATTTTCACAGCCAAATTTAATTTGTGATAAATTAGATGAATGAATTGCCACATAATGTAACTAATTAGATTAAAAAATGTTAATCAACTGACAGCCCTACTATATATATATACATAATGGGAAAGAACGCACAGAAAAATGACAAGTTCATATATTTTCAGACTCTCTACATTTGTTCAACCAAAGAGTAAACAGACACATCATCACTGGCCTTTATAAAAACTTCACAGCATTTTGCCTCTGTTTACCCAGACACTACACATTTTCTAATCTGTTGAACAGGGGCAGGGGCGGACTTAGTGATTTGGGGGCCCTAAGCAAATTCCAGGGATGGGGCCCCAACAGAATAACTATGTGCTCTTTTACTCCTAACCCTTATTTTGCTTGCTCGCTCTCATAGTTTATAGTTTATTTATCCCTTCACAACCAGTAATTAGTCAAATGTTTTACTAACATAAAATTATCCCATGCAACTCATCAATTCTGAAGGCATACGGTAGGGTTTGCTGAGAAACAAATCAAAAATGTAATCTAAGTTAGCCTATTATTAAGCGAAAATCTCTAGTCATTGCATTCGTGGATTTTTACGAATACGCGGCAGTTCGTGCCAGCGTGCCTAGGAAAAGCACACAAGCCAGCGAGTCATTTTGAAACATCAAGAAAAATCAAATTATGACTTGAAACACAATAATTTCTTTACTGAGGTGAATATCCCTGTTCTGAGACAGTCAGACAGTATTATACAGCCTAGAATGTGCGAAAAGAGCGCTCCCTCATATAATCACTAAAAGCTGTCACTTCAGTTCATTGCGATCTCACACATTCCGTTAATAAGCTCTCTACACGGCACAATTAATCTCTTATTTACATCGTATCTACACTTTGTTATAATGAGAGGATTCCCGAGCTTGCAGAACTCAGCACTTGACAAAAACTTGGCATTTTGAGCGGTGAGTGGATTCTAACTTAAACACTTCGGGTCATTACGTTCAAGAAATTAAATGATATGTCTGTGATTGGCTACATTGCTCAATGCTACAAATATGTTTCGCCAATAGGCCTATCAGATGGGGCCCCCTGATTCCCCGGGGCCCTAAGCGGCCGCTTACCTCGCTTATTGGTTAAGTCCGCCCCTGAACAGGGGTCTGTTCTCTCCCCTCAGAGACATGCAGGTCAATACAGCCATATGGAGGATTTTAGCTCCCAGGCAGTCAGAAAAAAAACAAAAAAAAAAATATATATATATACCCTAAGCGGCCGCTTACCTCGCTTATTGGTTAAGTCCGCCCCTGAACAGGGGTCTGTTCTCTCCCCTCAGAGACATGCAGGTCAATACAGCCATATGGAGGATTTTAGCTCCCAGGCAGTCAGAAAAAAAACAAAACAAAAAAAATATATATATAAGGAAGACTACTGAAAACACCCAAGAGATGGAGAATTATGAATGTGAATTTCCAAACACACACACACACACACACACACACACACACACACCCACACACTCAACTTTTGAGTGGCAGATTTGGCAAAATACTTATATACGGTTTACTATACTTATTTGTCTAGCCTTTTTTTCTTTGTTAGAACTGTTGGCTAGTCCTAATCTACACGAACACACAAACATGTGGACCTCACGTCATGCAAATGGATAGGAAAATGTTTAAATTGAAGGATGGGACTTACGGCTGGGCCCATGGATTTTGATTGGCTCATTGGAATTAACCAGCTTGAGGGAACAGTGCTGACAGACACATTCTTTACCACTGAACGTCACTCTGTCCCCAATTGGAAAAGGTTTCCTAGAGAGGGAACGACAGACAGATAGACAACATGCTATTAAACTTAGTACACACACATAAGTAAACCAAAGCCTAAAATTACTCAAGTCCAAATAAAAAAATGATCCACTCAAATAAATTCGGAATGCTTACAAGGAAGACTAAATTACATAGTAGAGAAAAGTGTTGGCAGGTCCTCACAATGAAGGCAATCCTGACCTACACACACTCAACTAAATATCTAAAAGGACAAAAGAAATGGCAAGACTTAGGTTTCGTTATTTTAAATTGTAATATTACTGTTTTCACTGTATTTTGATCAAATTAATGCAGCCTAGGTGAGCATAAAATATTTCTTTGCAAAACATTTAAAAAAATCTTACTGACCCCAAATGTTTGTACTGTAGTGTAAATGTCTAAAGTAAAAATCTGTATGTTCATTGACAAGTATGGTAATGGAAGCCAACCATATAAGGAGGATTTACTAATAACTGAAGGCAGAACAGCAGATGAGAGGAGGCCAGACAGAGTTCAAGTAACATTTATCTCCAAATAGAGTTGAGGAAGGCCACATTACCCACAAGCATTAAATGGAGACCAGTAATGACGACGGCCCAGCTATACCTAAGCACGCTGTCTTCCCTTCAGACACACTGAAGGCACAGACACCACTGAAATAATGGAACAAAGTGTCTCACATCACATAATGACTTGACATTTTTGAGTGATGGAGGATAATAAGGGGCAATGTGGACAAGGTGGGATCTCTGACCATATTAGTTTTGCTGGTGAACAACATAGCTTTGCTCAGCCACCAGATAGTCCAGGATAATCCAACCTGGACCAGCATGGAAATTAATTGTAAGCTGGTCTTTAGGCTCTTCCTCACCATTATTGTCAAATCTTGTACCAAAGGCCTCTGCAAACCACGAATGACGCCATGTTCCACCGTATACACAAGATCACCTCCTGTATATGGTGAGTAGATGATGTTTTATGTAGATAAATGCATGTGTCTCTTCAGCACACATGTCCACATGTCTCATGACAGCTTGCGTAATCCTTTGTGTCCACAGCACTGCTTTATCTGCTCAGTAATCAGCATGGCTGGAAGCTTCTACACCATGAGACAAATCCTATTACAGTAGTCTATTCCTCTACTAATGCAGCAATTATAAAACAATCCATTTACATTGAACCATGACCTTAGAGGAGCACCGGCTCATGATTACTGAACAGATCCTTTAAAAACAGATCATGCATGACTTCTGTCACTGTTAATATTGATCAGTTTTAATTTAGAAAGAACATTTATAAGAAATGTCACATTTTCGCACATAAACACACACACACACACCACACTATTCACTGGGCTATGTGAAGTATGGCATGACAAACTCCTCCACTATTGAGACCACACACAAAGATGTCTTTGAAATCGAGAGTGAAAGATGACAGGGTAAGTGGGCAGACAACAGAAGCACTTACAGAGCCCTTGTCAGACACATGGGTGGAATAATTCCTTTAGTTTCTGCAGTGTTTCAGTATAGCCGGTGCCAATGAGAGCAGGATCTCTGGATCTAATCTTACTTTCTCATATCCTTTATTATCTCTTTCTCTCTGTGTTTTATTCCTCCTCTTTCACAAAACCTATTTTATTCTATATTTATATGTGAAAACTGTGTGGGCTTCCTCATGAGGCTATGTGCGTGTCTTTCCATGTAGTCTTTACGTGACCTGGGCATTACCGCCACATCACACTCCCTCCAGACACACACAGCATTGTCAGCTTTTCCTGCTCTTTAAAAAT
>NW_015552549.1:942728-947402 GCF_001515605.1 Sinocyclocheilus anshuiensis
TTAAAAACGTACAGTTTTCATGTTTTGCTGCATTTATTCTGTCCACAAATACAATCTTTCAACTCTTTCAGGACATCAAAATTAGCATGTGCCCTCTACTTCAAGAATTTATTCTTAAAAATTGCACAAAAATAATGTCTTAATATTGATTTTGTATTGATAACAAAAAAAAAAACTATAAAAACGATAAAAAAATAAATAAATAAGACATTTAAATAAGGAAGAACATTGTGAAAGATAATATAATTTTTTCAGACAACATATTGAATTGAATATGTACACACACACACACACACACACACACATTTTTGACTGGTAATGTACTACAAATATATCACTTAATTTAATAAATATATACATACTATATATACATATTTACACATATTTTATACATAAAACTTTATTTATACAACTTCTTTTTTTACATTTTGCCAATTAAATGTATTGTAATACAAAGGAACTGCTGCATCTTGTGTTTTTTTCCAGACTAAATAAATGAAGCACTCAGAAGGAGCTACCTCTTCATCTGTAACAGTTATGTTCTTTTAGTTTCATTATCATGGTTTCATTGTTCTTTTAATTTGTTTCTCATCACTTTCCTGTTTCCTTTGTTCTAGTTTTCCCGCCAGCCATCAGTTACCATGGACACTAACTAAACAGCACACCTGTTCACCCTTTAGTGCATTATCACTGTGTATTTAAGTTCCTCTTTGTTCACCTTTCATTTCTCTGGTATTGTTTGTGTGTAGCACTCTGTCTCACACACTTAGATTATTTATATCTTCTTTATTGTTGGAATTTAATTAAATAAGTAACCTTTTTGTTATCATCTTCATCTGCCTGAAACATTACATCATCTCAGTGAACTGCAACAGTTCCTCAAAATATCAATTAAAGGTCCAGAATGCTGTACAGAAATATGAGTTGTACCATCATCGAAGAATTTTAACGTGACTTCCGAATAATCATTGACAGCACCACTGGGATGATAGCCCACTAAATCTAGAGCTTGGTTTCCACACAGATGGTCTAAATATTAAATGTAACATAATCTAGCTCTCCTGTCGACTGTTTACTTCTTGGTCGGGCCGATAAATGTTTAGGTTACTCCTGCCAAGAGCATCCCATTGGGCCATTTAGTAGCCCAATTGGCAATGCAGTCCAACAAAGCAATCCCAGTCCTCTATGAAAATGCCTTTTCCTACCCACATAAATTCATCAAGTGCTAACTCTCTTTCGGGGTACTAATGAACTAAAGGAGGAGGGTCGAGTTATTCAGTGGAACTAATTTCCTGCAGATCAGAGTAAAGCAAACACATTGTAATTACAAATGGGATATAACAGAGACCTTAGCAGCTAAACTCACAGCACTACAGTTCAGCAAAGTGTCCACACAAGCTTAACAAAGAATAGAAAAGAGAGGGGAAAAGCATTTAAGGGATAAGAGAGAGAGAGCAGAGGTAATGTAAAAAAAAAAGAAGCCTGCCAATGTGAATACTAAAGCAGTAAATGCAGAAAATATCCAGTTCTATTAAACCTATTTTTTTACTACAAAAAGAAAGGGGATCCAAATAACAGTGTTTCAATGTTGGCCAGACAGATAATGTGTCCCTGCAGGGATGTCTTACAGTACCTCTCATTTTCTTGCTTGTCAGTCTGAGAATAGGCCACACATAAAAGACAAGAGATGGTGTTTTCCACCACTGCCTTTAACTACTCTTCATTTGCTCCTTTCAGTCTGTGAGGCAAATATTCACCTCTAGCTTCAGCAGCTTCTCCATTTACACTTTTCTTCCCTTTGCTGCTTACTTTCTGGGCATTATTGCATATTTTGAGCTCCAAACCTCAGCTTTCTTCCGCCTTGACTCATGTTACAATATCCTGCTTCGTTCTACATTGATCGCTCCTACTCCACTTGTGGTATTATACTCTCTAGGGCAATTTAGTCAAGAGAAGAGAAGAGAAGAAGCCTACACGCAGGGTCCAAAATAAACACCCACCAAGCAGCAAATTCAAATAAAAATTGGCATTGACAAGTACATTAAAGTTATTAAATGAAACATAATGTATGCATTAAATCACAAGAACTATAGTTTGACCCTGCTGTTTTAATATCTGAACTAAACAACATGAGTAAATCAAATTAAAGACATACTGTACAAATGATCTACTAAAGATAAAAAATCAGTAGAAATGGATCAAGTATGTGGAATATTTCACTAACAAAAATATGAAAGACAAAATTACAATGCATCTTCATATTTCTAGTACACAGTGAAAGCTATTTTGTATTATGTAAAAAAATATAATTTTTATACTTTATAAAATTTACATTTTGGCCATAAATGTTTATCCATAAAACTTGCAGCCCATAAACTGTTTTGCAGTATTTCTTATTTATTCATCCATCTATCTATCTATCTATCTATCTATCTATCTATCTATCTATCTATCTATCTATCTATCCATCCATCCATCTATCTATCTATCTATCTATCTATCTATCTATCTATCTATCTATCTATCTATCTATCTATCTATCTATCTATCTATCTATCTATCTATCTATCTATCTATCTATCTATCTATCTATCTATCTATCTATCTATCTATCTATCTATCTATCTATCTATCTATCTATCACTATTGATATATGCAAAATACAGTTTACGGCTGGTAAGACTTTATGGCAAGTAAATTTTCTCTCACTATTAGCAGATCAACACATTTTTTAATTAATTTATCAACAACAACAAAAAAAATAAGCTAATTTTGGGCATATGGATGGATATCAACCCTGACAGTGTATGTCTGAAGAAGTGGTTATATACAAAACACTGCCCTACTTGCCCTGCTTTAAGGTCAGGACTGATAAGACAGAATGTGGCACAAGAAGTCAGAGTTTGTCTTCCCACTTTTGCCTTCCCACTTTCTACATGTGGTCCATCAAATCCATTCAATTCAATTAAACTGAAGATATTCCTTAAGACTAAACATTTTCACCCATCACAGACACTGAATTTCTTTCAAAAAAAATTATATAATTATCAGCGGTCTTGAAACGTCGCTTGGCTGATCAAATTAGAAGACCGGAACTAACTGTAGTATAATTGCTTAGTATATAGATGAGTGGGGGTGCATATAGCTGTCAGGGAGTGAATTAATGAGATTCAGTCATCAGCACATTAGTAAATGAGCATCATTTACCAGCATCCCACCAGCGTTCCTCACGTTTAATCTGTCTGATTGGTCTATTTCCATAATGACATTTCAGTAGTCTGTATAGAGGGCTCACCTGCACACGCTGCAGACGAAACACTGTGGATGATATGTGCGGCCCAGAGCAGAGACCACCTCCCCTGAGATAAAGTCCCCACAGCTGTCACACTTTGTGCCGTACAGGCGCTGGTAGTCTGCTGTGCAGATGTACTCACCACTCTTCTGGAAGAATCCAGAATGTGCCAAATCACAGCCACACACTGGCAGAAAGAGATAGACAGGAAGAGAAATCAACATGAGATAATTTTGCCATTTTACTTATAGTACAGGAAATGACAGTGAGGAAAAAAAATGGGATCAAGGAATGTTGCAAGCCAGGATTGAACTTGTGATTCCTATATGAGCACCACATAGTACAAAGTAATAAGGTTTGCACTCAAGATTAGTTTTTTGAAGCTACTTCCAAGCAGATGTAACAATAAACAGCTACAGACCCAATTAGACTATATGAGGGCCTTATTTTTGGTGCGCCAAGTTTCTGTTTGAAATGTCTTTGGTATGCTGATCATAGACTTGGAATTACAAGTGACACATAAACAGCCATTTTCAGATGGCAGTGTTTGTTGTGGGTAATACTGAGCAATGTTATGATAACGTTAACTAAAACTAAAACCATAAAGCAGTTTTTGTTACTTAAAACTAAATAAATTTGAAACAGAAACAGAAAATGTTAACAAAAATTAAAATTAATTGAAAGAACCCTGATACTGGGAAGTGTGACAATTTGCAGTGACACAGTATAATCATTGTAAAATTAAACATAATTCATTAGAGATTAATGACGCACATAAACAAAGTTGTGAATTTCAATTATTTTCACAAGGAAAGGGATTGTTCAGTCTACTAACATGAAAGCAAAAACCTCTCAAAATGACACCCCACATAATATAGATCCAGCAAGATGGTCATGGAATGATGGCTTGGCTTCCTGCAATACTTCCTGCAATACTTAACAGTCTATTCAGTATTCAGTACAAAACAGTAATCTGAGGATAATTCTATTAGCACAAAAGAGGAAAAACGCTTCCTGAGCATTTTGTTTCAGCTGGACCTAAAAGTTTCACAGCAACAAACATCAAAAACACACATACACAAAGCAATATGGCAGTGCCTTTAGTTCTTACAGGACCACTCACAGGACTTACAGACCACTTACTCTTAAAGTATATTGTGACAGATATATGTAACTCTTTAACAAACTGAACCCCGGGTGAGATGTGACACTGCTGCATGCAGCATGACCGTTTCAGCATGCATGCCGGAGATCACATGCAAGCATGCCTGTGAATCTCCCTGATCTCAGCAGGATTCATATGGCATACTGTCACTACATCACACACACACACACACACACACACACACACACACACACACACACACACACACACACTCTCA
>NW_015552549.1:947453-963635 GCF_001515605.1 Sinocyclocheilus anshuiensis
ACACACACACACACACACACACACACACACACAGTCAGTCTCCCAGCCCTCAGCATCCATCATCCTTGCAATGACAGCTGTTATTGGCTCGTGGAATTGGCAATGATTGCCTTTTGCAAAATGCGTCACTGTACCGTAAATCATTAATTCAAAGTCAAACATCCTCCTAAGTCATTCGCATGTCATCTAAGTCCTGAGTTCTAAGGAGAAAGGAAAGAAAAAAGTACTTTGAGGGACGTTCGGTTATTAGGAGAAAATTAGGAGATGGAATTTAATGCTCGCTGATTATGATAACGCCTCTCATCGGTTGGCTTCTGACTGAAAGAAAACATAAGAAATGAATGCAGGAGTGAAAAGACTTTCTCAAAGCACTCATCTGTCCTGAATGATGCTATCACAATGTCATTGAACTGCTGCTGTGACTATGAATAGCTGCTAGAGCTGGGCAATATAATACAAATTCACAATATATTTGCAGTGGTTTTGCTGGTAATATAAAATTTAACAACACTGTGAATTTTAAAATGTTTTCAATATGGCCATTAATTTTCCTAAAGACCGTGTCATAACATGACCCTTCCTTTGTCTTGTGATTATGACAGTATTAAGACATGTTAATGTCTGATTTAAACTTAAGTGACAAAAACAGTGTTAGATTTGGTCATAGATTAATTTCCTTGAATCAGTTAAAATTTTCCAAAGACTCAGTTAAAATGAATTTACTTAAAGGGGTCATATGATGCGATTTCAAGTTTTCCTTTCTCTTTGGAGTAAGCATGTCAACATATTCTGTTACACCAAATACACAAAATAATGATCTTTAAAAAAGCATCATATGACCCCTTTAAAAATGTTCACAGAAATCCCTGTGTGGCATTTTTCAGTGAATACTGCTGAAAACAGAAACACACCTTTTCATAATTTAATTTTTTTTTATTACAGTTGTTCCAATTGCTAACATCCCTTTGTCCAATCTGTAGTCACATTTTCAAAACTCTACACACAATTAGCACAACATCGGTCTGTTGTGACCATACCATTAACACAATTCATGTTGTTTTCACACAATATTCAGTCAATTAACACATTTCTAAAATGCTTACATTTTTTTTCACACAAACTTACCCCATACCAAAATCATAGATCTTTCTTATCTTTTTTACAAATGCTTAAACACAGCAAGACAGAAATGAAGGCCTAATGTTCCAAACTTTAAATATAGTGTAAAGCCTCTACTTCTGCAACAACAGCAGCTCAAAAGTATTGAAAAATCTCTCTATATAAAATATTGTAACAACTGATAAGCATTTCAAGTAACAGATCACTGAAATATTTAGAAATAGCTGATTCCAGTCTCAGTTGGAGGAATAGTCAGGTGTTGATGCTCTTTCCATTACATCAACATAGAGTCAAAATACCTCTTTGAATTAGTTCTGTGGATGCAGAACAGCACAAAGAATCAAAGAGAGAAATAATAATAATAATGCCTGGGAAAGGGAGAGGAATAATTGTAGGAGGGAGAGGAGTAGTTGGATCAGAAAAAGGGAGAAGAAGAGGTAGGGGAGAGGAGTAAGAGGAGTAAGCTGGACTGTGCATTTTTATGTTTGTTTTCCCCCTTACACATGTGGAACCTATGAAAGCTTATTTCTGCCACGGAATATAAAGGGTAAAGGGTAATTGTGAGTTTTTTTTATCTCACACTTTTTTTTCTCACAATTGTGAATTTATATCACTATTCTGATAAAGTCTGAATTGCAAGATTTAAACTCGCAATTCCAAGAATAGAAGTCCAAATTGTTAGATAAAAAGGTCACAATTACCATCTTTACTTTTTTATTCTGTGATGGAAACAAGCTTGCATATTAACCAAAAGCCATGTATGTTATTTTGTTATGCCATGTATGCCATGTTATTTTAGTTGATCACTGGCATCAGCTACCATGGGGGCACCATTGAAAGCAATTTCAATCAAGGTTCCAACTGAATTTCTGCATAGGGGACCCTATTTTTTTCTATTATACATTCTATAAAGTAATGACTCATTCAGTTGTAGACAGTATGTTCCCAAGAATGAACAAATTCAACAAATAAAACATGTCAAATGGGTTTCAGTTGAAGGTAACTAAATATTGTACATTCTATAAAGTAATGACTCATTCAGTTTTAGACAGTATGTTGCCAAGAATGAACAAATTCAACACTTAAAAATGTAAAATGAGTTTCAGTTGAAGGTAACTAAATTACAAAAAACAATGGATTTTTATATTGTCTATATGCAGGTAGAACTGACACATGACAGGTAATGCAGTTTTTGTAAAGTCATCAACTGTTAGTATTTTGACAGTCACTGTGCTATGATTGACTATATTTTCCTGTTTGATAGAAAAGTAGTGCTAATGTTTTGACCGAATGACTCGATTTTGAATCGGGTTTGCTGTTTTTATAGAGTTAGTTATCTAGAAATTTAGTTATGTTTTTATGTAGAAAAATGTATTCAGCATTTTGAAATGTAGAGTTTGTATTAATTTGACAAAATGTGGTTTTGGCCAGAAAATTAACGTTTTGGCTAATTGTGTGATGTAGGTGTGTTGCTGTGTTAAGAGTTTAGAAAAAGTACTTTAAGTATAGGTAAACACTTGTTAGGAATTGGACAAAACTGTAAGATGGTTGACTCACACACACACACACACACACACACACACACACATATGTGTGTGTGTGTGTGTGTGTGTGTGTGTGTGTGTGTGTGTGTGTGGGTGTGTGGGGGAGCAACAGGGAAAAATCTGTAGATGTAAAAATCTCCATACATTTTCACGTTTATGGTCTGTTTTTGTTTTGTTTTCCCTCTGTTCCTGCCTCCTGTTTCTGTATGCCCTTATTTGGTCATGTTCCTGTCCTCATTATAGTTCATTATGTTCATTTGGTTTTCCCGTGTGTTTGATTGTTGATTGATCCCAGGTGTATCTTGTCAATTACCCCATGTACTTAAGTTCCTGTCTGTGTTATCTGAGTTTGTCCGGTATTAAATGTCGATGTTGTGTTTCCTGTGTGTCCCTGCCTGCCTTGTTTTACCCCGTCTTGAATGATTAAAGACATTTACTTTGAGTTTATCCCACATCTCCTTGTTCTTCGTTTCGCCACAGAAGGCAACCGTGACAATACAAGTTCTTTGTGCATTTTTCTATTTTTCTACTTGTTACTTTGCACATTTTGTTAGAAAATGTTTATTTACTATTTATTCAGGTTTTTTAAGGTATCTAATATTTTGATACATAATTTCCATGATCTAAATATTCTTAAAAATTAAAAATTTGTTGTCATATGGAAGTGTGTAGGCCTTCTTGCATTATTATGCTGTTACATTATGATTATATATTCAGTGGCATAAAATGGTCTTTAAAATTACAATAATATCGCTTATCGCAATTATTTCTGGGGCAATATATAGCACAACAAAAAGTTGTTATCATGACAGGCCTACAGATAGATAGACAGATAGATAGATAGATAGGAGATGAGGAGAATACTTCAAACAAAGAGACTTTAATGAACATCCAAGAAACCAGGAAAACACACGTAGCGGGAAAGACGACATTCAAATGACAAACTCAGAAAGCACAGACAGGACCTTAAATATATGGGGTGATTGACAACACACACCTGGAACTCAATAAACAATTAACAAGGGAAAACTGGGTCAAGGAGCACGTGGAGAGGGAAAAACACACAGAATGAGTCCAGGGGAGTGACATATCACCCCCCCTCCCGGAAGGCGCGTCCTCGCGTTGTAGAACAACAGAAGGGGGGCACGGGTGGGAACTAGGGAGGAGGCTCGGGAGGAGGACGGACACCCGGGAGGGGGCCGGCAGACAGAGTCCAGGGAGGTGACGATAGAGGGAGGAGCCAGGGAGGCGACAGGAAGGACTTGGAGCAGGAGGGGCCAAGCAGGACCCAGGCCACAGCCATGACAGCAACCCACGGTGGAGCCGACGGAGGGAGAAGCCATGGAGAAGGAATGGCCACCAACTCCAGGGGCGGAGATGGAGAGCCGATGAGCCAGGGCGATGGGGAGGATCCGGAGGGCCAAGGCTGAGCAGATGGCACCGGCGAATGACGCAGAGGCGTGGATCCAAAAGGCCGCGGAGGAACTTCCTCTGGGCTAGACATAGGAACGGGAACTTTCTCGGGGCTAAACTCTGGGACTGGAGCCCTCTCTGGGCTAAACTCGGGGACTGGGGCCCTCTCTGGGCTAGACTCGGGGACTGGAGCCCTCTCAGGGCTGGACGGGACCAGCGGGGACGAAGGAGAGAGGAGAGGGGGCAAGTCGGCTTCCAGCTCTGATTCCCAGTCTATAAGGTCCCCCTCGAAGTCCAGCAGTCCCAGCTGTATAATCAGCTCACCCTCAGCTGCGGTGCAGTGGGCGGAGCTCCACTCCGTGCTCTCTCTGTCCACGGCATTCTCCCTCGTGGCGGGCTCTGTTGCCGGCTCTAGCACCTTGACTGACGTCACTTGCAGCTCTGGCTCCGCGGCGATCCGTTGCTCTGTCGCTCCATTCGGCAATGGCTCGTCGGCTGCGGCGAGCTCGGGCTCTCCGTCAGCGGTGGGCTCGGGCATGCGCTCCGCGCAGCAGGGAGATGGTGGGCTGGGCACTGGCTCTGGAGTGTCCACTCCACAAATATGGCAAAACTCGCTCGAGGGCCTTCCTCGGACGACGTGCTCTGTATGCCGGGTTTAGACTGGCATCATAAAACGCACAGAGCACGTCGCCTGGGTAGCTGCAGAGATTGGCGAGGACCAGGAACAGTCTGGTGTGGCCCTCGAGCGATCTTTCTCCCTGCTCCAGCAGGAGGAGGAGGTATTCAGGGCGGGCGAGAGGATCCATGAGGGAACACTACGGAAACAAAAAACACTGGGTAAAACGCAGAAACAAAAATGGAGGGAAGACATGGAGGTTACTGTTTTGGTCCGGTATTCTGTCACGTTACCGCTACTGTGAGGATCAAGGAGCGAGGAACGAGGAGAATACTTCAAACAAAGAGATTTTAATGAACATCCAAGGAACCAGGAAAACACACGTAGCGGGGCAGATGACATTCAAAAGCGGACAAACTCAGAAAGCACAGGCAGGACCTAAAATACATGGGGTAACTGACAACACACACCTGGAAGTCAATAAACAATTAACAAGGGAAAACTGGGTCATGGAGCACGTGGAGAGGGAAAAACACACAGAATGAGTCCAGGGTCGTGACACATATACTGTGATTAGGTTTATTTTATTTAGGTCATAAAAAGAATATTTCTGGTAAGCTGTACGTCATTCCAAAAATATATGTGAATATAGGCAGAGCAAAATAATAAAAAAGGCCAAGAGACTTATCAGAATATTATATTGCCAGTGGGCACTAGGACTGGTGCGAAACCTTCACTGTGGGCCAGCTGCTTCAACAGAACCGGGATTTCTACAGAAATCTGGAGTCTTTGGCAGTGTAACCACATGTGCAGGGAAATTATAGCCCTGCTGTGAATGTCTGTGTGTGTGTGTATATAAGATAGACGCTGTGCCAGGAAGCCGCATTTCAGACAACCACAAAACAATGGCATGTTGCTTCAAATGGCCCAACTGGATTGAAACCCTGCAATTAAAGAGAAAACTATGGAGCACATGACATTTGAAGCTTAATGGAAAAAAACTAACAAAAAAAACCCTCAAAAACTTAAAAAAAAAACTCTCAAGGCCTTTTCAACTCAAATAACATCCAGAGACAGACAGTATTAACATTTCTGCTTTAAAAATACAAAAAAGCATGAACTGTAATACAAAAACCATGACAGATGAAACAAACACTATTAAGCAGTATGAAGCAAACAAATAAGAGACGGCAGAAACACAAAGTGGGTTCTCATTGGGGAAGTTGCTTTGAAACTGTCAAGTTACAAGCTCCTCATATTTTAAACTCGTAAGCTAGTTAAATCTTTTGAAACAGTAGTTCAATATAAGCAGCTCACAAAAAGTAGCTAACTACACTGAAGATACTAAGGACCATATGTTTTTAACCCATGTGCTGTGCTGAAAATTCTTTACCTAATTTTGTGTTAGAGATGTACAATATATTGGCCACCTATCAGTATCGGCCGATAAATGATGCATTATGTCCTTCAGAAACACTTCAGATGTGCACTGTTCGCCATGATGGTTTTGAATTGCTTGAAATATGATAAGTTAAGTGCAACCTGTGCAGGGCAAGCCCATCATAAAGGCTACATAAAATTATAATGACAACATTACTGCAAAATTATGTTATGGAACCTTTGTGTGGCCGTGTTTTAGTGCGTTGTTACGGGAAGAGCGCATCCACAATGGAGCTACACTTTAATGACTATCACAGTTAAGTTCGCTTGTGCATTTGCGGCTGTTCAATTGTACGTTGTAATATTGTGCTTATTTTATGCATATATGTCTGATTTATCTCATATAGAATGTGGTTGGTTAAGTTAATAGAGTGTTAATAGAGCTCTTCAAAGCCTATGATCAATAAGTTCCAAAAAGAAATACAAAATGTAGTAATTGAAAAAAAGTTGACCAGGAACACCAGAAGAACTGTAACAAGGTCAAAAAAAAAAAAAATCCCAAAAAGAACAAAAAAATGTTTTTGGGAAGTTGTTATACCCTGTGTGAGCAAAGTAAGTAACTTTTAGTCCAATGGGATAACATTATAGCAAAAAGAAAGTCCTCTCTGTGTCAAAATGGCCGGAACACAATTTGAGGGTTAAATAAATGACTATCCGATTATACCATTCAGGGGTGTAGCGTCTGGTATGCAAGGTATGCAGGTGCATATGGGCCCGGGCGTATTGTGGGCCCGCCGAGCTGAGGGGGGAAACTTTAATCGAAACGAGGGAATGAATAGAGCCCTGCATGGGTCCGGCCCTTCCGACAGCTTATCAGAATATTCTCGGCCTGAGTCTGACCCGAGCCCATGTCTTTTCTCTCTCTCTCTCTCTCTTTCTTCCCCTTTACACAGCTGCTGTTGCAGCAAATAGGCTAGTCCAGTTTTGGTTTTTAATGGCAAAGTGGTTATATTTCTTTTCGTTTCTTTATTAAGTTAATTTAGAAATATGTTTGGAACATTTTATGTTTGTTAAATGCAAGTTGTTTTTTTTTTTTTTTTAAGCAACGACCAAGCGGCCAGCGGCGGACTGAGTTGAGCATATTTGATCAATTTAGCCTTCTCAAATCAACATGACTTGCCTAAAACAAAATCTATAGACATAAAACACTTCATGCAATTCATACTATTAATAAAAAAATGTAACCTAGATAAATGTGTGCTGTTAGACGCATTAACAGTCGTTTGTGTGGAGAGTGGAAGCTGAGGAGCACTTTGCAGGACATGGAGGCGCCAGTGCGATCACTTGCATTTTTTTCTTAAGAGTGGAAATTTAATATACACCGTCATTTTTGCTCATAAAAGGTAAGAGTAACATTATTCGGAATTGTAAAGGGTCTACTTTTATTTGTGTGCACATCTGGCGATGGCGGGTTGACGCCTGACCAAGGCAGAGCCAGAGGGACGAGGGAGCCTGGTGGAGCTGGTGGATCGACGGGTGACGGTGCAAGTTGTTTTTTTTTTTTTTAAGCAACGACCAAGCGGCCAGCGGCGGACTGAGTTGAGCATATTTGATCAATTTAGCCTTCTCAAATCAACATGACTTGCCTAAAACAAAATCTATAGACATAAAACACTTCATGCAATTCATACTATTAATAAAAAAATGTAACCTAGATAAATGTGTGCTGTTAGACGCATTAACAGTCGTTTGTGTGGAGAGTGGAAGCTGAGGAGCACTTTGCAGGACATGGAGGCGCCAGTGCGATCACTTGCATTTTTTTCTTAAGAGTGGAAATTTAATATACACCGTCATTTTTGCTCATAAAAGGTAAGAGTAACATTATTCGGAATTGTAAAGGGTCTACTTTTATTTGTGTGCACTCACAAACAATATCAACAAAAACCTGTGCTTTTGTAAAATAATTAAGGAAAACAAACAGGATGCGCTTTCTTTCATCTTGGTCTTGAGCAGGAGCGCTTCACAATGATGAACCGAAACTCAGTGAATACTTGCTTCCTCACAGACTTGATTGTCACGTTACGCTGCTGCGGGAAGAACGTAGGAGACACGGAGTAGCATTCACTCTCTTCAGTGTGGCACATTCGCCGTGCCATACTCAGCTCACTCTCAGCCGCGGTGCAGGAGGCGGAGCTCCTCTACGCACTCACACCGTCCACGTCTTTCTCCCTCGTGGCGGGCATTGTCACCGGCTCTCACACCTGGTCTGACGGGTTCAGCTCTACGTCTGGGGCGATCCTCTGCTCAGTCGCTCTGCTTTGCGCTGGCTTGCTGATCGCGACGGGAAATGGCTCTCCGTCAACGGTGGGCTCGGGCTAATGCTCCGCATCACGGGGAGATGGTGGGCTGGGCTCTGGGTCGGGAGAGGTACTGGCGAGATTCTCCTCGGAACTGACAGTGAGCGGGGATCCGTTTCTCGCCAGTATCCACTCCACAAAGGCGGTGATATCCGCTCGAGGACCACCCGTCTGGGTAGATGGTGGTGTATGCTAAGAGCCGGAACAGTCTTGTATGGTCCTCGAATGATCTCTCCCCCTGCTCCAGCAGGAGGAAGAGATATTCCGGGCGAAGGAGGGCATCCATGAGGGTACACAACGGGAAAAAAAAGACACTGGGTGAAAACGGTAAACAAAACGGAGGGAACACACGGAGGTAACTGTATTTGGTCGGTTCTTCTGTCACGTTACGCTGCTGCGGGAAGAACATAGGAGACACGCCAAAAGTCTGACATTGATAAATATATCTAATAGAATGCTTTAAATACTTTAAAACAAAATAATTAAAATAGAAAACAAAAACTCTTTCATTATATAGGCTAATCCGTAAAGATGTATTCAGTACCGCCGCTCCCTATATGCAGAGTACGCAGTTTGCATACGGCACCAACTCCCAGGGGGGGCACCATCCCAGTTGCTCAAAAAAAAAAAAAGGAAAATATATTAATATTAACATATACATATACATATGCATAAATAAAAATCTAAACATTAACATATATATTATGTAAGGGATAATCAACGGCTAGCGCGTCGGGTGGTTCTTCGCCTCCACGTCGTGCATTCAAATCGTTTAATGCACAGCTAGCCGTTCACATAACCCCAGCATTCACATATTAAAGATGTTAATAATATTTGCGCTGCAATATTTGACCGGAATGATAAAAATGACGGTTATTTTCGTCAGTTACAACTTGTTAGATGTAGCATTCTACTCGCTTTAAATAAGACAGAGCAGACAAATATATTAAGTAGTGCAGTAAGATTACATTTATTTGAATGAATTATAGCATTTATTTGAATTAACTGTTGAGCGAGAAAGAGATGCGTGTGTGAATTCTCGTCTTGTCGGAGAACGAAAGACTCTTTAGATAGGTCGTGGTTTCCTTCTCTCCCCCTCCGTGCGAAACACAGCTGTGTGTCAAACTTTCCGTACAAGCCCGATGGGTGTGAATGGGGAGAGCTGTAATAACTTGATCACTTTTATTTTATTTTAGGGAATTAATTACTATTAATTCAGTCAGGGTTTGAAAGGAATCGAATCTTGAAAATTCGAAGTCCACCTGATTAAACCGATTTCAAATTTGTTATGTTACACTTTAAATCAAGGGTCGTCCAGCGAGCCGTGACCTCAGTATATTTTAACAAATTGACTATGTATCTGTATTCTCCCTGGCCACGGGTTAATACATGTTTTGATAAGTTATAAGCTATTATAGTAATTATTATGAGTAAGCTACGAGCTAGTCAGCAAGGATCTTTTGGCAAAGGTTTTAACATTAAAATTATATGACACCAACAATGATTCTTTATAAATGAAACACGAATTTTATTGGCTATTCTGGATTACATTAAAGCTAAATAAAAAATGCATTTTATGATGAACGCAGTAGGCAGTATAAGTACACATCGTCACGCCATTCTGGATCTGCACCCGCGCTCGCTCTCACCTCACGTTTGGGGCTGGATACAAATGATCATCATAATTAATGGACAACTAGGCTATATCAGGGAAAAGACGTCAGCACAGTCCGGCGAAGAGAAAATAAAAATAGTAATGATTGGCTGTGCCAAGATTGTGCATGCAGTACAAATAGCCTACGGCGGCATTTTAGTACCATGTTGAAAAATAAGATTATCGTCAATAATAAAAGCTGGTTATAGGCCTATTGTGTGAAGTTAATGTGAGAATTCCACCTATACTCTGCCAAAAAATAAATAAATAAATAAATGAAATAAAATAAAATAAAAAGTCTGTGGCATCCAACCTGTCATTCTTCACATTTAACATAAAAAACAGCAATAAAAGGTAGGCTCATTGACGTTTTTTTAAACTCTAATTGATCGATTTCATGAAACATTCGTTTGATTGCATCATATAATAATTGCTGTTAATAGTGTTCATCGTCTGTTTTATTACGTCTTAAATTGATTTTCTGTCATTCTTCACATTTAACATAAAAAACAGCAATAAAAGGTAGGCTTATTGACGTTTTTTGAAACTCTGATTGATTTCATGAAACATTCGTTTGTATTAAATTGTTCTGATCTTTTCAACATGCATTCAAATATTTAGTCATGTTTATTTCGTGCTGCAAATATTAAAGAGGAAAATTTCATTGATTCACATGCTGCTTGAACTGAGACGAATATAGTTATCTCACTACAAATTTAGAAGCGTAAAAACACATTTATTGTTTGTAGTATTTTATTATAAAGTTGACAGAAGGCTGACACTTTGTGTTTTAATATAAGTAACAAAGCACAAAGCTTATTGCAATTATTGGGTGGCTTGCGTGCTACAAATGATGAATGGACTTGAAAACGTTAAATATTATTTTCAAGCATTTATACTGTAAATAAAACAGCTTGTGAATACACGTAACGTTAATCACTTCAGAAAAATCAACAATAAGTTAACGGAGTTGGAACCAATAACGTTTGGGCTGACTTGCTACGCCACTGATACCATTTATGAATTAACCAAAATCCTGCCCTAAAACAATAAGGATTTTTACAAGAATGAACATTGCTCTCACTTAGGACGACAGCCTCAAACATGAACAGGTATTTTTTTCAATATACGAATATTTAAACAGAAAAAAACAGTTAAGTTAGAAGTGCACCAATGGTACTTTTCTCTAATTGTCTCTAGTTCAAGCACAATATGTGATACTTCTGACCTGAATGTCAGAGAATAGCTGCTGCTTAGTGAAACGAGGACTCATTATCCCATATGATGCTGCTGGCTCATGGAGATCCCAAACCGACAGCTCTTCACCGAGATATAGCAAACAGACATGCACGCTGGGCCATGTGGTACTGAGAGAGGGCACAGGCTAAGAGGGTGAAACAGCATGAACGAAGACCCAGAGGGCCCGTGCTTTGTTCTGGAGCCGTGCCTACTTCCTGTATCCCTGACCACAAGGCAATAATCCTGAGCTCAACTGGACAGATGAGGATGATGGAGCTCTTCGAGGCTCAGCATGAACAATATAACCAGAGGCCTTTTAGAAAGAGATGAACTTTGTGACAGGTAGACACTGCTGGTCTCTGCAGAGGCGCTGAAAGGCCAGATAGATTAATGAAGTGAGAGCAGTGTGAGAGCACATTCAGAGACTTTATTAAATATATTTCTGTATCAATGGACCGATTAGCTGGTGGAATGCAAAAACAAAGTATCTACGCCAGTTATATAAAATAGAGAAATTCAAAATACAGATGTGTCCTGAAGTGAGGATTTTTTTCCCCTCACACTATTTCCATAGGATTGTGTCATGAGAATGAAAGAATGAGAAAAATCACAACAAAAATATAATTAAGCTAATGCATTTTTGATTGACTGAAATGGGTTGATCAGAGGAATCTAAATGCTTTTTAAATGGAGTGGTCAAGTAATTAGTGAAGAACATTTCAGTTCTGAATGGCGCTTAGAACAGCAGTTCATTGGCTGAGAGATTGTTGGGAGGAACGTCTTCTTTCACAGTTGCCATAGCAAACCTAAACCTTCCACGGTTGCCCTAGAGACAGCAGGGTCCCATACAAAACGCTTGAGGTGTGAGATTGCTTATTTGTGTGGCTGTCCAAGTCACTTTTAGACAACCTGTAAAGACCATCTTCATGTCATGTGGAAGGCATGACTAATATAAATTCTAATAGTAATGTCTATATCAAATTGGTGTTGTGTGGCTTCCTTCAAGTTGGCTTCAGGATCCTGTTCTGAGGTAAGGTGTGTCTGTTTGGGCTGGTGAAAACTGACTAGGGGTTTTGACGGCTTGGAGTATCTACTGTACATGTTTGAATAAGGAGCACATGGAGAGCCAGTTTAGCCCTCCTAAATACCAGCTAGCTTCACTAAAAACTGTTACTGAACGTTCAGTTATTTAGATCATATTTGGGAGGAGTGGAAAAAGCAATATTGAGTTTTGTAAAAAATTAATAAAAAGTAAAATGGTTAAATTACAGAGATAAAATAAGATCTATGGGTCTGTGAAAAAAATTTGAGAGAGAAAAAAGTTTTGTCATTTTAGGGAGTTATGATAAATGCAATAAAAATAAATGTGAGTTTAACTGAAAATATTTAATTGATTATGTTTCTCTTAAAATTTATATATCTAGCAGAACAGATACTATTTTTCAAATAATATTTCAATAATTTGATATACAAGATAACATGTTTATCTTCATAATATCACACTTTCATAGTACAAGTGTGTCTTAAAATGGCTAATCATCACGGAGTACTTCACATTAAAAACACCTGCTTTAAATCACAATATTCTTAAAATAATAAAAAAAGAAAATTCCACAGCAGAACTTACACGTTAGCTTGTTTCAAGCAATATTTTGGGAAATGTCATTCATATATACTGTTTCCGACTCTCATCCTCTCTCTCTCTCTTTTATTCACTGTGTTGAGGCATTTGCTGCTCAGAACTGTGGTCATTAAAACAGACCTGATTAAGGACCAGCGGGAGGGATGACTGATAATGTACTTATCAGCAGCCAACAGATGCAATTAAAATTCCCTTCTTCAGGACTTTCCAGTACCCCGGAACACTCAGTACACTCCTATTGCCCCTTCTCCTCTACTCCATGCTTCATCCCTCCAGACTTTTGTTCCTAGGATTTTATTTTTATCGCATCAAGTGTTACAATTACGTTTTATCATCTTTAGTTCCTCAACACATGGTGAGGTAAGCCAGAGTGACAGGTAGACATCTCTGTCTCACTCTTTCTGTCACTGTTGTCCACTTTCACTGAAAGAAAAAATATAATAATGTTAGTACCCTTTCTAAAAAATAATTATACTTATACAGTGGGGTTCAAAAGTCTGAGACTATCAGGAAATATCTATGGGAATGTACATTCAAAATGTAATTTAAACCTGGTAATACGTGTTATTTCTAAAGAAAAAACATAACTATATAAATGTTTTAGATTTTTCAAGATTTACATGTTGAAAATGTTTAAACTAATTTGCATTAAGTATAAAAATAAGAAAAATAACCATGCAGCTCAAAAAGTTGCTGTTGTCATTAAATTGTATATTTATATTAAACATTTTTATGCTGATAAATAATTTTCAAAGAAACAAGCATTTAAATTAGAAAAATGGTCTCAGACTGTTGGACCTCTCTGTATGTGAGAATTTAAATTTACATATAAACAGTGATCTATAATACATATTATATTACATTGTCATCAGCTTTTTCAACATCAATTCATGATTATGCCAGTAATATCACCTGAATGGCTTTGTAGATTATGCTCTATGATTCACAGCACAGCATGTGGCTCTGTCTATTTCAACGGTCCACTTCTCTTTCTGCCCACACCTGTCTGTGCCTCTTTCTACCTACCGCGTCGCTTCTTTCCTACCTTGCTGGCACTAATTGGAAACTCATCAACTGTAATTAATGTGCAGTTTTGACTGAATGAAAGATGGAGTGAGAGTTTAGTGAGAGAAGAGGAAGCGATTAGTCCCCTCAGGGCCCTACACGGCCCTCCACTGAGCAACCAGATGGTCTTTTGTGGAGTCAGTGAGTAACAGCAAGAAATCAAGGGAATGACAACAATGAAATTATGCATATGTTGACAACAGATAAATAAATCAAAGGGGTTGAGGTTTCCTCAGAAGTGAGAGTAACTCTTAAGCATTTCCCCTTAAGTACATATCTTCTGTTGTCTATCTAGTGCATAATTTCATATTCCCAAGCATGAGTAAAAATGCAGTAACTAATGACAACACTGCACCCACAAAGACTCCACCTTTTGGTTATCTACAATTTTTTTTTATTCTGCTCATAATGTCACTACTGTACATCCAACCAATATACATACAAACTGTATGTATAAATAAAACTGTCACTGCATCCCATTTCAAAAATAAATAAATAAAACAATAAAAAGTATACTGCTTATTTTTATCATTATATTACTATCTAATAAAATATGAGTGATCTATAGCAAAACAGTCACTTCTAACTCTTTTTACAATAAAATATTTGATATATAAAAATTATATTAAATATTAAAAATATTAAAGTATTCATTAAATAAGTACATATTATATTATTTTATAGTATTATATACTATATAGTACAGTACAGTATATGGTATAGTAAGTATTACAGTGTTATGTTATTCTACATAATATCTAATAATATAGAAATATGAAATAAAAAGAGCTTTGCTATGTTAATTTGAATAAAGCAGACATTTTACTCACTAAAAAAGAAAGGTTATCACATGCTGCCGAATGTTAAAAATCCACCACTCGGATTCCTCCACATCACTGCGATCAGTATCTCTACACTCAGTTCCTGCTTCCTGTTCAACCTCTAAACCTGATTTAAACAGAGAGATATAATGTTTTCAGCAGGTCGCGCTCTGTTTCTGTCTCGCTCGAAGGCTGTGCCTCTCCTTCAGCTGCTTTCATTAACCTACTAACCTCTCTGAAAAATGCCTAATGATGCAGGAGCCTTTCAGGTCTAAGACAGGCAATATTCATTCCTCCAATCCAAGCTTAACCTCACTGATTTGAGCTCTTTTAATCTACATTGATTTAGACTAACATTTTCTCTGACATGAGCCATTTGGCAATCACAAAGTTACATGTATATTATTCACAGGTTGTAGAATAAATGCATATTACTTTATTCATAATAAATATAGACGGCCCAATTTCCAGTCTGTGGTTTTGACATGCAGTAGGCTAATCCATGACACCTTATCTAGATCTTCAGGAAAACGCATAGGAAATTCAGTCTCTAATACTGCCACTGTCCTTTCATCTGTGGAAGAATGTCTCCCCAGCAACTATCGCATGGGCTTAATGATTGGACGGGCATATGTTGCCATAGTTACGAGAAGCTCCCATCCTGCTCAGTCTTCTTCCTCTAGCGGCTGACAACTCAGAAAAAGAGGGACTCCACTCAATACATATAGCAACTGATTGTTTTACTGACTCCATCACAGCCGCTTTATAATACACAACTAAAGTCTGATGTTCAGAGCATCTCACATTTAATTGTCCAATTGTTTGTTTGCTTTACTCTCTGAAGAGTTTAAGAATTTCTAGTTTTATGGATCAACAGCCAAAGAATATAATTACATCTATGCAAAACACCTATAGTTTGATTTCGGTTTATTTTGCCAAACAAATTAAAGTTGTATTTATCTGTGTATATATATTATGCCTGGAGGAAGAAAAAAAAACAACATTTTACACAGCCAATTAACTCTCAGCTTTTAAAAGGGATCTGTTTTGACAGACATCTTAATGACCTGCCACTCCTGTTCAGAAGAAGCAGTGCTGAACAGCATTATTTGATTTGTAAAGTAAACTAACTGCTCATGACTTACAGCTCTGAGAAGAATTTGTTGACTATGACAAAATTGTAGACATCTATGTTTATTCAGTTGTAAAATTCCATTAATTTGACCCTGAAATTACAACTAACTTGCAGATGCGGACGATTTGCTTAAAGGGTTAGTTCACCCCAAAATGAAAATTCTGTCATTAATTACTCACCCTCATGTCGTTCCAAAC
>NW_015552549.1:963752-966505 GCF_001515605.1 Sinocyclocheilus anshuiensis
GTCCTCTTTTGGAAGGCCAAACAAAGTAGTTTCGCTTTCACAACGAAACACACAGCGTCACACACGGCGGGTTTGAGAACGGTGCAGCCGGCGGATTCGACGAAGGAGCGGCTAGCGGGCTAGCGGCAACCACATGTGACGACCCCGGGCTGGACTCCACTTCATCCACGGTGAAAGCCAGATTTAGGTAGGCATGGTTGACTCTTAACTTTTATAAAGAATATCTCTTTGGATTTGAGATTTTAGTCTTTAAAACTGTACAGATCTTCTTTATGCACCAAGAGCTTGTAACACTTCAAAGAGAAAGAAAAAATTTAAATCGCATCATATGACCCCTTTAATCGACGTAATCAGCGTTGTTTACGCTTAGGGGAGAGCGTGCGTATGCGTTGTGATACTCTCAAAACTGGCAGAAGACATAACTCAGGGGAGAAGAATTGTTGAATTGTTATTTTTGTTTTCTTTGCGCTCAAAAAGTAAAACTGAAGTTGAGCCACTGATGTCACATGGACTGTTTTACCGATGTCCTTTCTACGTTTCTGGACCTGGGAACATTACAGTTGCGTTGCTGTCTATGCAGGGTCTGAGAGCTCTCACATTTCATCAAAAATATCTTAATTTGTGTTCCGAAGATGAACGAAGGTCTTACGGGTTTGGAACGACATGAGGGTGAGTAATTAATGACAGAATTTTCATTTTTGGGTGAACTATCTCTTTAAGAATTCATTAGGCATGCACCAATGAAAACTATTTTCATGTTTTTGCCAATATCCTATAAACTATCAATATTAAAATTCTATACTATTTTGTCTAAATAAAAAATAAAACACAAATGAAATTTTTTTTCAAATCAATAATTTTAAAAGCTAAACGTAAATTTAGTCACCCCTACATTATAATGTACAGTATGAAAAATGGATAATGTTTTTAAAGATTAATTTTAAGTGAGCGTATAATGATGGCAAATGTAATCTAAATTCAAAAATAGGGGAAAGTCACATATCCAGTAAATATACAATACTGAACAATACAGATAAAAAATTAATAATAACATTTTTGTAATGTAATAAACATTACTCCAAGTTGTCAGGTTTGAAAATCTATACTGGTGAGTGCTTATTGCAACAGTCAACAGTAATCGTCCATAAAAAACATTGCCATTTCAGATAAACTTTCTCCCTTTTGGAATTCTATAGCCACTACTTTGCAAATTTGCTCAGAACAATGTCCTTATCACACACAAGAGCAATGGAGAGAGAAAGGAGCTCAAGTGGAACTGTAACTTAAAGGAATAGTTCACCCAAAACTAAGGATGTAACTATTCACTCAAGTCACGATTCGATTCGATTCACGATTTTGATTTCACGATTCGATTCGATTCATGATTTTTTAACAAAATGAGATTTAAGTCAAATTATAAATGAAATGTGTCCTTTTATTATTGCTTGGACAAAATGCTGCACTTTTTTTTGTGAAATTGAAATATAACACTATAATAATATACTAATTTAGCACTTATTAATATTATTGCTCTTTTGTTGGTTTTGATTGCTTCTATTGTCCTCATTTGTAAGTCGCTTTGGATAAAATAACAAAATTTAAATATAATGTAAATGTAAATAACAAAACTAAATTGAAAATTTTAAACAAGTGTATAATTTCAAAATTTGAAGCAAAAACAGAATGATTTGAATTCAGTTTTTTTAAACTATACATGAAAAATATCAGCATGAAACAGAAACAGCAGGCAGACGAGCTGAACGAGACGCAGATTCACTCTCTGCTAGCAGGTGGCGCTTAAAGCATTTCCTTGGTTTCCGCTGTAAACAAAGCAGTGCTGCACTTATGGCAAGATGAAAAGAGAAAAATACCATCTACATTTTTCTAGATACAGTAAGTTCCCCTCAGACATACATTCATATTAACTCCTACCACTAATTGAATCGCGATTTGTTTAGCATCTCAACCGATTTGAATCGTCACATGTTTGAATCGATTTTCAACTGGCTCGCAGTTAATCGTTACATCCCTAATCGATGCACTTTTTTGGCTTCAAAATCTCACCCGTCAGATTTTCCTACCAGGGCTTACTGTGCATGTGCACATCAATATTGCATCCTTTTTTTCATGTTGAACAACAATATTTAATGTATCTGCATTACTGTAAGGGCAGGTTTAGGGTTGGGGTAGGTGTAGACTAGACTTGTGCCGGTATTCGGTAATGCGATAAATCACGGTAATGAATATGCACGATATTGTTATCGTGGGCACTTCTAAATACCGTGAATAATTATATATTACAAATTATTCAGAATTTTGAATGCATTTTAAGAATACTTTCCCCATCAACTGGTCAAAATGCACAACACCGCTGTATGCTGCGTGAAAGACGCGTGCGCACTCTGGTGTAAATAAGCGCGGACGAGAAGCACATGGCGGAACATGTGAGAGACGCTCTGGATGAAAGCGCACTTTCACTCTCTGACAGCAGATGGCGCTAAACTGCAGAAATAATAATAATAATAATAATTCATTTAAATGCAGCCGTTACCCCGGAAACCCTGTAAACAAAGCAGCTGCACTACTTTCTGTTTCTGAATCGTGTTTAAATGATTTAAACAGCCATTCAGATGCTCATCACAGCGCCAAATACTTAAATATTTAGACTTAATAGAATTTATTTTCAATCATTTTTTTTACATTTTAATCTGGACTACAACATGCCCTAGATATTGTTTGAAAGTGTTTTGATT
>NW_015552549.1:966803-971113 GCF_001515605.1 Sinocyclocheilus anshuiensis
TTCATTAGTTAACATAAACTGCCAATGAAAAATTCTTCTGAACATTCATTAATCTTAGGTAATTACAATATTTAAAAAAGTTGCAACTGTGTTATTTAATGAGCTAACTTGAACTAAGACTTGTATTTTTTTTAACAAAGATTAATAACTTCTGTAGCAAATGTAGCTATTGCTCTTTGTGAATGTTAATGCATTAACTAAGGTTAACTAATTAGGTCTTATTGTAAAGTGATGCCTATTGGTCTTTATAGTTCTTTTGCACTTTAATCTGTGTAAAACTTTTAACTTTATACATTTTTCTGTATTGGTTTATTGCATTTAAATGTTCAGTTATTTTTGTTATAAGAAAAAAGTTATTAAACCTGTTATACTGTATTATGACAGCACTTTTTAAAAAAACAAAATTTCAATATCGTGATAATACTGTATACCGTGATAAAAGCATTAGCAATTAATCGCAACATGAAAATTTGATACCGGCATATCCCTAGTGTAGACATTAATAAAACACAATCTAATAGGTAGAAAAAAATAATTTATTGTTGGTTTCCGGTAGCTGTATCCCTTCTAGCCACAACCGCGAATATAACACATAATTACTGTATTTGCATTACTGTAAGGGTAGGTTTAGGGTTGTGGTAGGTGGTAGGTGTAGACATTAATAAACCATAATTTGACAGGTAGGATTTTTTTTAATGGGAGGTAGCAAAATCTGACAGGGTAACACAAATCGACAGAACACCGGCTCGCGGGTAATCGTTACATCCCTACCCAAAACTGAAAATTCTGTCATCATTTACTCATCATTTCATATATTTTGAAAAATGCTGGTAACCAGACAGAATTGATTACAAACTCGTCCACTGTATGGATAAAAACACTGAGGGATTTCTCAAAATATCTTTTTATGTTCCACTGAAGAACGAAAGGGTGAGTAAATTATGTCAGAATATTCATTTTTCTGTGAATTATCCTGTCTGACAGTTTATGGATGGTGCTCATACTAGTGAGTCACCCACTAGAGGCTCAAGTAGGTGAGCTGGTCTATTGTTCCATGACATTTCACTCAGACATACTGTCAAGCATTCAGCTCAAATGCCCCACACTTCGAGTCAAAAAGCAGCAGATTTGTTTACAGAAAGACCAGAAAATGGGTTTCTGAGAGAAGATAATTATTCAAACATATTCTCTCTTAACGTATTTATCTTAGCAATTGTCATGCTGTTTTTAAGTGGGCTCTAACTGAAAATTATTCATTTAAATCTATTTACATCCCTTAAATATATTTAAATCCCTCAGTCAGAGTGTATGGATTTATGAAGGTTTATCAATAATAATGTAGTAATGTACAAGTAATTTTAATTAAAGGGGTCATATGATGCTTTTTTAAAGATCATTATTTTGTGCATTTGGTGTAACAGTTACCCCTTTAAGCAATACATGAAATTTGACAGAAAATTATCTGACGACTACACCATAATCTACATAATTTACACCAATATCTACATGATGAGCATTTAAATTTTATTGCAGAACATCTGAAATTATTCAAGATTCAAGATTCAAGATTTTTATTTGTCACATACATGGTTATATAGAGAATATATGACCAGCAGTGACATGTAAGTGTCTTTAAAAGTATACTTGTGCTACCCTTTTTATCACTTATTTTGTTATGTAATGCAATGACATTCATACTTTTCTAAGTGCTGTCTAAATACATTTTGGGGCCACCATATTATCTCTATTATATCAATAGTTGCACAGCTGTGTTCATTATCTGTTTGCATTCATGTAAGAGAGGGAGAAGAGCCAACTACAAAGCTAGAAAAGAGTCAGGAGGTCAGGACAAGTGTGTGACTTCCATTCCCCGCTGATTGCTGTTACTCTCCAATTTGACTTTTATTTGAAAAGGGGAAATAAATGCACAACCAAATAGAGATTTAATGAGTTTTCAGTGCAGGCACATCTAACAAGATAGAGTTTGCATGTTGCTAAGCTAATGGTGCAGCACTCTAGTATGAAAATGCAAAACATACAAATAATGGGTAAAAATATAAATTGAATGACACCGGCTTCTTTTTATCAATGTGTTTTTTTTTGTTTGTTTTATTATTTTTGTTTCTCTCACTTTGTCCGCCATCCTGGAATTATTACCTTCTCTACATGTGATTCTGCCTTAAAGGGATACTCCACCCCAAATTGTAATGACACCGGCTTCTTTTTATCAATGTGTTTTTTTTTTTGTTTGTTTTATTATTTTTTTTTCTCTCACTTTGTCCGCCATCCTGGAATTATTACCTTCTCTACATGTGATTCTGCCTTAAAGGGATACTCCACCCCAAATTGAAAATTTTGTCATTAATCACTTTACCCCCATGTTGTTCCAAACCCCTAAAAGCTTAGTTCGTCTTCGGAACACAATTTAAGATATTTTGGATGAAAAACGGGAGGCTTGTGACTGTCCGATTGACTGCCAAGTAAATTATTCAGTGGATATTCTCCAAAATGGCACTACGGTGATGCGGAGAGACACAGAGGAGACGAATTGTTGAATAAAGTCGTTATTTTTGTTTTCTTCGCGTACAAAAAGTATTCTTGTCACTTCATAACGTTACGGTTGAACCACTGATGGCAGATGGACTATTCTGACGATGTCTTTCATACTTTTCTGGACCTTGACAGTGTAATTTACTTCGCAGTCAATCAGACAGTCACAAGATACTGTCTTGTATCTTTTTCATCCAAAATATCTTAAATTGTGTTCCGAAGACGAACAAAGCTTTTACGGGTTTGGAATGACATGGGGGTAAGTGATTAATGACAAAATTGTCCTTTTGGGGTGGAGTATCCCTTTAATAATAAGTCAATATTAGTAGGCAGCATAATATTTAAAGCAGTCTTTGCATCAGTAGTATATCAAAAATAGCTTAAAAAGCTGTCTATGCAGGCAGCTCACTAGGTTTTTTCAAATGGAGTAGGGCTGTCACGATTCCTTGATTAAATTCGAGGACTCGATTATAAAAAAATCCTCAATTGCATTTTGCACGTGCCGATTAACCGGTAAAATACTGGAAGTGGTGCATTATTAACATTATTTTCTAAGGCTGCATGAAATATTAAAACCATTTAAAAATCTTAATAAAGCATAGTGCTATTGTGAATTCACAAAGGCTGTGATTCAATTAAACAAATATATGCACTGCTTTATGTATATGCGTGTAGGTTACGTGCATCTCAGAGCGGCTCTGTTCACAGTAAATGCTGCTCCACACAAACATTTATCATTTACATGCGCGGACCGTCTTTTTCTAAATATTCTAACTGTTCATCGCGACTTCAAATAAAAAATTCAAACCCTCGCTCTGAGTTTGCATGTTTTGATGTCCACATGTTCTTGTTCAAGAAATGACTGTAGTAGCTGTAGCATTTCTATCATAAAGAAGTGGCCAAATATTAAAGATTAAGTGGACATTTGAATTAAATGTTGTTTAGTCATTTTTAAACAAGGATGAGATTGCGCTGTAAAGTGTAAAAACAATCATCAGGCCGTTGGCACCCTCTGCAGGCCTTTGATATAATTAGGGTTGGGAATCGAAAATCGATTCCGATTCCAGAATCGGATACTTAAGGTCAGGAATTGGATACTTGTTGTCAAATTAAAATTTCGATTGCCTATCGATCCCTATGCGCTTTTTTTTTCTTCATCTGTGAGGATCGGAACTAGCGATCTGCCAGGACCTTGCTCGCTAATCTAAGCATTCCAAAGTTTGGCTACATTTGCGATCAGAAGCCAAAAAAGCTAAGTATAATATCTGTGATAGCTAAACATGTTGCAAGAGAGGTGTCACCACCAACATGACAAAGCACTTTAATTTAATAGATCGTTAAAGATCGCGAACACGATTCAAACACCAACGTGATTCTATTCCTAAATTACAATGATTAGTCTGTTTCATTCCTCAACCTTTGACGTGTACGATCAATGAATGTTGTGATCACTTGGTTCGTCCGTGCAGAGTACGATCACATCAGTGTAATTTGAACATTTAAATCTGCGTTCGCGCTGCCATTGACCTAAAGAGTTCTCGCACGCATTTGGCCAATCAATGTCTACTTACGTCACGGTTAGTACCAGTTGTGCTGGATAGACCCTGCTCCGGAGTAGGATCTAATTTGGTTCTCGAAAAAGGCAGTCCGGTACTAAAATCGCACCCAGTTCCGGCGGTGCGAAAACGCTAAAAAGTGGGTAGTTCCACAATTAGTTCTGGTACTATGAAAAGGTTCCCGCGGTGCGAAAGGCCCTAAGC
>NW_015552549.1:974092-985283 GCF_001515605.1 Sinocyclocheilus anshuiensis
AATCCAGAAAATAATGGAAAACAGAATTTGGTAAAGATAAAACTGTAAAACTCAATTAATTAGACAGGCTTTTTGATTAATAAAATTTAATTTAACCATTAAAACAGAGTATAGAAAAATGAAAATGGAAAAAAATGAATTTGGAAATAAAACGGATTTCTTAGGGCCCTATAATTATATATATATATTTTTTTTTTTTCTGGTAATAAAACAGATGTAAGTGAACAATAGCCTTTCAAATTACTTAAAATACATATATAATAACAATGAGGCAATAATAATTAGTTCAAATAAAGTATCAAAAGCAAGAAATCATATGGTTTTATTGAACAAAACTGTTAAAATACATAATGTATTATAAACAATATAGCTAATGTACATTACGCATTACAACAAAGGCCTGCAGAGGGCACATGATGATTATTTTTTACACATTGCTGTGTGATCTAATACTTGTTTAATATTGACCAAGCACCATTTAATTCAAACGTCCACTTAATCTTTAATATTTGGCCATTTCTTTAGGACAGAAATGCTATAGCCACTGTAATTAAAAGAATATGTGGACATCAAAACGTGTAATCTCAGAGTGAGGGTTTGAGCTTTTATTTTGAAGCTGCGATTGTATTCTTCTGTGTTTGCGTGGATTTATAAATGATTTACCTTACAAATCTGCTGAAATGGCGCATGTTGCATTCAGATGAACGTTATAATAAACCCAAACTCACAACAACATGCAGAGATGGAGTTTGAGACGCTCCACACATTTAAATAAGAGTTCCTGTGGAACTACTGTGAACGGAGCCGCTGTGTGACGCAGGTACTTAACCTACACGCATGTAAATAATTAAAGCGCATATACTGTATTAGAACTGTATAAATTAAATTAATTAAATTAAATTAAAGCGCATATACTGTATTAGAACTGTATAAATTAAATTAATTAAATTAAATTAAAGCGCATATACTGTATTAGAACTGTATAAATTAAATTAAATGTAAATAATTAAAGCGCATATACTGTATTAGAACTGTATAAATTAAATTAATTAAATTAAATTAAAGCGCATATACTGTATTAGAACTGTATATAATTACTTAATTAAATCGTAGCATTTGTGAATTCACAATTATGCTTAATTATGATTTTTAAATGGGTTTAATATATCATGCAGCCTTGGGAAACAGTCTAATAATGTGTTTTATGGATTCTCGTCCGTGAAATGCGCCACTTCCGGTATTTTGTCGGATAGTCGACGCGAGCAAAATGAAGTCGAGGATTTTTAAAAATCAAATAGTCAAATAAAATCGACGAATCGCGACAGCCCTATTTGATATCATAATTTAATCACATTAGAATCGAAACTGGGAATCAAAAAGAATCGGAATCAATAAGCAGAATCGGAATTGATAAAATTCAAACGATACCCAACCCTATAATGTACATAAGTTACGATTATTGTTTTATTACATTATGTATTTTAATTGTTTTGTTTAGTAAAGCCATATGATTACTCGCTTTTCATATTTCATTTGAACCAATTATTATTGCCTCATTGCTATTAATTATATATTTTAAGTCATTTTAAAGTCTATTGTTTGCTTAGGTTTATTTTTATTACCACAAAAAATTATCCGATTACTCGATGAATTGTCCGAATAATCAACCGACTACTCTATTACCAAAATAATCGTTAATGACAGCCCTAAAATGGAGCTTATGGCTGTTTATGTTTTACTGTGGATATGTGCATGCATACACAGGAAGTGAGTATTGCTATTACCCCTGGCTGCCTCCCCTTTACATAAACTAACCATCGGTGTGTCCTTGGAAACAGCTGGTTCTCTCATACCTGTGTGTACAGCATCCGCCTCTTTTCATGGCCAAAGCCTGTGTAAACTCTCCCTGAAATTGTCTCCACTGCCTCAGCTTCAGCTGTATCTACATGACCTCGGCCCACATGTTTCTTCCTGTGTGCTCGAGTGCTTGCTGTTTCAATTAACTAGACTATAATTCCAAAGGCATCTCCTTTTTTTCGTCTCCTGTTTGCAAAGCCACGTCGGCAAGTAAAGCCAACCAATGTAATCTACTTGATTGTAGCCCAAAACAAATAGCTCTATTACAAACTATTGATTTTAGACCGGTTTCCAAGTCAGTCATGGATTCCAACAGCCATAGCATACATCTTAAATGCCTTTTGAAATAAAAGCGCAACTCAGATCAATACACCCAAGGCTCATTGGAAAAACATACCGTTTTTGTGAAACTAAAAAAAAACTTGCTTGTAAATACAATATACTGCTGTTTCTAGATGAAATGAACACTAGTGACTGTAAAACACCAACAACTTTTATTCCTTTCTTAAAAAAAAATTATTACAGAGGCACATTATCTATTAATAAAGACTTATTTTGGGTGGTTCATTGCACAATACTATTTTATGACCTCAAACCACTTTTAACAGAGCAAGATTTGTAAAAGAATACATTACATTCAACACATTTAGTGTAGGTGGTAAAGTATGTTATTTTAAATCACGATTAACGTTTTAGCACCACTCACCAGTAATTTCATTTCTAAACTGACACAACACACACAACAACCAATGTAATAAAACATTGTCAGATTCACTTTCATCTGTTTCGTCTTCATCTAAAAGCTTTTAGTGCTACTAGACATTTCACTTTGAAAGAGTCGCAAAACAAGCTAGAACCAATGTAATATGATTTTGCAGAAATGTCACCACAAGCTCATTTTTCCATTGAACCTGTATTGAATAACACACAAACTCGGTAAACAAACAATAACATTATGGGCATACAAATCAGCCACGTTTGGTTTTAGCTTCAACAAAAGGGCTGAAAGCAGACTGTCACGTGTTTACGAACACCAGCAACTGCGACTCCAACGTGGCCCCTCTGACCTGTGACAGCACATGCTGAGTGAGCTGGGATTCCTGTGAAACACCCCACAAATGTTGCCTCTTTGTCCAATTAACTGGGCCTCAAAGCCCCACAGCTCATCATCACACTCAGTTCTCCAATCCAAACAAAATTCACAGCACGCACGGAAGCCGAGCCGTCAGTCACAGGACTGTAAACAAACCACCGTTCAACAATGCTGGAGATATGAGCTGTTGAAGCAGCGTTTGGTGCGCTACACTTAACTGTGCGCTACACACATAGCGCACAGTTAATACACACACAATAATACATAGCATGAATCGTGAGATAAGGGGTGGGGTTGAGTTAGAGGTGAAATACATTATTGCTTGAGGTAATTTTTATGGAAGATAAGGGCAAAGCTGAGAGAGTGGGCAAATTTGAGAGAGAGGAAGCAAAGGGGAAAAGGACTGTTATTGTTGAGTAACTTCATTTGCTCCAAGGCAACTCGTGATGTCATAATGGAGGGAGGGAAACTGCCATTCTCTTTCAATCACTCCAGCGCCGTCTCACCATCTATGAGCCCCCCTCATCCCCCCAACTATGCCCTAGGGTTTGCTGTGGGAGGCTGCTATTGGTTGTCGGTTTGATAGTGTAGCTGAGAATAACCACCAACCAGGGGCAGGGTGCCCCTCCACATGGTTTCCACAGCAACCCCTTAAATGCAATGCAGGGACCATGTGGCTACACCAGTTTGGGTGTAAGCAGGGAAAAGTAGCACAAATACAACCTTTTTAAAAGCTCATTAAACCACAAATGAGTCTATCTCTCAAGGGTTTCACTTCCACATTTTTAATCTAACATAATCTAAAGGTGACGGTACCTGGTCAATTCATATTCACATTCGTTTTACATTTTAATTTCTTGATGCCACTAATGTCACTGATAATTGAGGGCAATGCCATGGGGCATCACTGAACAACCATCTTGACAATGTGAGGCCAGTGGATCTCATTACGCAACAGGTCCCTACTTCAGACAGCCCCAGGAGCATAGCCAGCATCATTAAAACAGAAATCCACTGCTTCTAACCACTCATGTCAAACTGCTATTAGGTCAGAGGCAGAAAGCTCTGCTTTAGTTCTTAATGAAGTGCCATTACCAAACAGAATCTATTGGAGATCGTATATCTGAAACAAATCCAAGCCAGTATGCAAGCTTTTCCCACAATTAAAAGATGACTCTGAGAGGTCACAGAGTTTACAACGCATTGCATATGGGAAAAAGACTCTTACCTTGGCAGGTGAAGCATTTGATGTGGAAGTGCGCATGCTGCACTCGTACCACCTCTCCTCTGCACACCTCCCGGCAGCGAAAGCAGTGGATTGGTCCGGAGCTCCGTTCACTGCTGCATGAGCTTTGCTGATAGGGTACTACTAGGAAAAAGACAAAAAGGCACTAAGTAACGAACATTAGAAAACAGGGGATGTACAATATATCGAGGAGTTTTTAAAATCATTTTTTTATTTATTATTTTTGGTTGACACTGAATCAATGTTAACTAAAAATTAAAAAAAATAGAAAAAAAAAATGTTGAAGTACCAAAATTATTAAAACTAAATCTGAAATAAAAGTAATTTAAAGCTAAATAATTAAAATGATAAAAGCACTAAATAATTAAATTAATTGATAAAAACTTTAACAAAAATTACAATGAAAACTAAAACATTTAAAAATAAGATTTTATTCAAATGATTAATTATTACTATAAAATTATAATACAACCACTAATAATTTAATCCATAATTTTTATCTAATAACACTATTAAAATGTAATTTAAAAAAATCTCAAAATGAATATCCATTTTTCATACTTTAATATAATGCTGTAATGCCTAAATTGACTCGTAGCATGTAAACCAATTGGTTTTAGAATTAGATTTGGGGAGGAGGGGGGGGGGCACATTTACATGACCTATTTTTTAAATGGTCTTGTCTCGAAAATAAATCATTTTCCTAACAAAGTAGTAATCTTTAAATATCAGCCATAACACAAAAATAAGTATTAATAATTAAATAATTATAGCATTATCTGAATCAGCCAGAGTTTCAATATTGGTCATGCGTTTGAGTACAGTATGTTCAGACAAAAGTGTAAGTAACGAACATTAGAAAACAGGGGATGTACAATATATCGAGGCATTATTGGTTATTGGCCAATATTAGAGTTTTTAAAATCATTTTTTTATTTATTATTTTTGGTTGACACTGAATCAATGTTAACTAAAAATAAAAAAAAATAGAAAAAAACAATGTTGAAGTACCAAAATTATTAAAACTAAATCTGAAATAAAAGTAATTTAAAGCTAAATAATTAAAATGATAAAAGCACTAAATAATTAAATTAATTGATAAAAACTTTAACAAAAATTACAATGAAAACTAAAACATTTAAAAATAAGATTTTATTCAAATGATTAATTATTACTATAAAATTATAATACAACCACTAATAATTTAATCCATAATTTTTATCTAATAACACTATTAAAATGTAATTTAAAAAAATCTCAAAATGAATATCCATTTTTCATACTTTAATATAATGCTGTAATGCCTAAATTGACTCGTAGCATGTAAACCAATTGGTTTTAGAATTAGATTTGGGGAGGAGGGGGGGGGGCACATTTACATGACCTATTTTTTAAATGGTCTTGTCTCGAAAATAAATCATTTTCCTAACAAAGTAGTAATCTTTAAATATCAGCCATAACACAAAAATAAGTATTAATAATTAAATAATTATAGCATTATCTGAATCAGCCAGAGTTTCAATATTGGTCATGCGTTTGAGTACAGTATGTTCAGACAAAAGTGATGTATTTTGCATTGTGAAACCAAAAATGTCCTTTACACTGTATTTGTTGTACCTGTACTACAGCTGTGAGTTCTGTGTTTGTCATTATAATGGGCCTGAGGGTTACCTAAATAATTTCCTTTGCTCTCTCTCTTTCTGTGTATTGATGGCTGTACGGTTTTGTGCTGATTGCCCTCATATTAAAGATGCATAACAGGCATTCAAACACTCAGTCAGTGAATAAATCAATTACTGTGCAATCACTGTAGCAAGTGTTGTTCTCGCTTTAGTCTAAACGGATTTAACTGGGCGAAAATGTTGAAAACAGCAAGGGCACATGCCCTACCCTGATCTCCATTGTTTCAGCTACAATGCTGGCAGCAGAGCAGAACTGCCGGGCCTGCGATCAGATTCATCAGCACCATGTTCCCACAGCTCCCCGAGAAACAGGGCCAGGCGACAGCCATGAACACGTATTAAAAAGGGGTCTGGCCTGGTAGAGCATACTGGGAACTCAGTTTTAATGTGCATGTTTAATGAGGGTTTTGTGTGCATGTTGGAAAAGACAAACGTAATCAGCGAGCACAATGTGTCAAGTCAGGAAGTGATACTGATCAGATAAACTTGTGAGGGAAATTCCCTAATTTTTCAACAATAAATCACAATTATCAATGTGAATATTTACATTTTGTAGCAGATAACAAATAAATGGCCGATACTGAAATTTGAAACTATCTGAAACAATTTTTAAAATAAATTAAAAATAAAACTCTAACAACCAAAATCAATCATTTTAAACGCAAGTGAAATTATAACAGTGAACAGAATATGAAAAATTCATTTTGAGATATGCTAAGTGTTAAAATAATAAATAATATTGTCAAAATATCATTGAAATATCTATGCAATAAACACTTATATTGATATACCGGTCAAGAGGGCTGAAAATAGACTTTTTTTACTGCAACAAACAGTCTTATAATAAAAGGTACTGAATTTCGATATTTATTTTGTCAAAATAAATGAAAAACAAAACAATAATAACTAAAATCCATAATTTTAGATGCTGCAACTGAAATTAGGCATCAAAACATTATAATGAATAGAATACAAAAAAGATTATATTCATTTTGAGATTTGCTAAAGACTATAACAGTGTTATTCAACTACAAAAATAAATTAATAACGTTGTAAAAATAAATAAATAAATCTAAATATCTGTGCAATAAATACAAAGCATATTGGTAAGTATCTGAGAGCTGAAAATAGCATTTTTCTATTCAACAAACAATGACTTATACTAGAAAATCACTTTGCATATTGTCATTCTATTGGAATAGAGAGTTTCATTGACTTTTCTTCATCCACAGCTGAAGAACAATGATCCATTAATGCTGTTATGCCTCCTCCAGTGGCTCAATCTCACACTGGTAATATTGTAAGCACTTATTCCTTTGGCAGCGCGACGCACTGCCTGGCCAACTTCCAGAGTGGTTTTCTGAATTCTGTGTGTGGCCCTCAGCTCTGCGAGACGCTCTGAGCCCAGTCTTTTGTCAGTGTAGAGGACAGTACAGTCACAATGCTGTTAAAAGCAGATAACAGCCACACAAGAGAAAATATGAGATGTTTTGTAATATCACAAAACCAGGAGCATTTTTGGTCATGTGTGAGAGCTATTTCCCCCAAAGCTTTGCTTTTCTTTGTACCTCAAAGACTGCAAGCACCCCGTAAACTGTCACGTACAATAACGCACAAATAAACAGAGGTGACAGCTCAAAAGAGAATAAATTACATGCCTTTAAAAGACAATATGTCTTTCAGGCCTCATTCATCTGTCATTTATGGGTATCGCTGTGCTAAAGGATGGTGGGTGTAAACAGGCTGTGTAATCCCTGCTACAGTATATCACGTGCACAGATATCAGGGGAGGACATGCACACATGATTAAAGTTTTTAATGGCACCTACATTAGATAGCATTCATGTTTCAGTGGAAAGTATTACTATAATGGATGCTAAAATCTAGATTCAAATGAAAAAACGTCTATTATTAATACAGACTTGACAGTCTTCACAGCTCAAATAAAAACACGATCCCCAAGTCCCAAAATAGGTCACAATGGCTTAAACATGTGTTGCCACAAATTCCTCTCGGTTTTTGCACAGTTATAAAAATGAATGAAATAAAATGCTTGATTTACAAAAAAGGAGATTCAGAGAAACCTAGTTCTTCTGAGAAACTTCAGAGTAATAATGTTGAGCAATATTGTATATAGCAAAGGGCCAGTAACATCCGGCCGAGGTGTAAGGTGATAACCACAGGACCTAAGGGGCCGCTGCTATTTATGCCCTCAACGGAGGAGCCTCCTGTGGATTATAGTCACACAGGATTGTGGGAGAGTGGAGGTGACAAGGCTGCTTTCAATTCCTCCATAGCCAGACAGAGGAGAGGTGTAAACAAGATCTTGTGGTCAGACAGAGTCCACTTATCCTTTACAGTAATGTGCACTGGGTGAAGACCTTTAAATCCAGTGCTAGAATTAATGGCTAAGTAACACTCTCATTTCCAGAGTCAGAACACTTACTTGCGACAATACTGACTAGTACAGAAAAATGTGATTTTGGTGGTTGGTAACAGCATGGTTTACTGAAAATAACAAAAGTGTAAATGTTTAAATAATGTGTGTCATTACTCGCTCTATCCGATCAGATTTAGCATATCTAAAACAATATAAACTGCATTTAGTTTGATATTGTTGAAACATTTGGTTGAAATATGTTATCAAGATCTTTTATCAGTTGAAAACAGATGTGCTGTTTAATATTTTTGTTAAAAAAAAATGTTCAGGATTTTTTGATTAACAGAACATTCAATGGACTAGCTTTAATATGAAATGTAATTTCTCATTAAAATAATTTGTTTTTTTTGTTTATCAATTCATCATTCTCTTTTATAGATTTAAAAAGACAATCAAAATCTTTCCACATAACCCCTGAAACCTGCTTAAGAAAAGTGGGGGTGTTCAAAGACCTGTTTGCAGTACGTGGGCCTCCGGAGAACCTGACCAAATATGATATATGACTCTTACATTCAAGCCAACATTGCTGTAGCGACAGGAGCTGAACTGACCCTGTCAGTCAAATGATCACTCCGGCCTTCGATCTGCTCTCAGGGTTACTAATGATTTGGGATTTCAACGAAGTTTAGAGAGATGTGTTGGGTCAGGGACATCTGATGAACATCCCTAGTGTCACTCTATGAGTTATCTACCTTCATGTCTTCTACAGGAGATGATTCCTTGGATTCTTTAATGGAGAGCAGCTTTAGGAAGCTAGATTGCAAACATTTACAATGACAATCAGCTGGATTGTAGCATTGCTCATTGAGCAGAAAGACAGTACTCGGACACTGTAATAAAGATATAAGCTTGGCCCACTAACAGAACCTGCCAAATCCCTCTGATAGGAAACTGGAGACTATAGAGAAGACAAATAACACAGAGGCGCACAAATGCATCCTTAATGGTTTAGAAAATAGAAATGCTGAGTAATGATCAAGAGATCGGGCTGAAGAAGTTATTAAAACTATTCCCCTTTACGCAAATATGTTTGTCAAAGCTAAGTGTTAGTTATAACGTTGTTGTAATAGCAAGGAGCCACAATCCAATTAGCACATCTAGACACTACAAGTAGTACTCTATCTTTGTAAAACATTTTCTATAGCACATGCCTTGCAGTTATTGTACTGGAATGACACTCTGTGTCCATCTTCTGGCTTTTATATCTACGTGGTCCTATAGAAAGAGCTTCCTCAAAGATGTATATGCAAGCCAGGGGAAATGCAAGGACAATTAAATCTTTAGAAAGGATCTGTAGGAAATTCAACCCTGACAAGTTTTGGCATGCTGGTGTTTCACTTTTGTTCCCAGTGCTGCTAAATCATACCGTTGGGTTACAGGAATGACAAATGGGTGCTGACTCTGGGCCGGACTGCACTCCAGATGGGATGAGAGTGTGTTTACGGTGCCATAGTGGGTCTACGTCTGCTGACACACTAGCTCAGTTTAAATCAACTCCCAGGTAGAGCTTATGCATTATGCAGATAGATGCTACAGAGATGCTACAGAGTAACATCAAAGCAGATGCATAGTGCATAATATTTTATCTGGGAAGCTGCCATTATAGCTGGAGGGGGGCGATTTTTACATTTGTAACCACTACTTTTTGGCAAATGGTCATTAGACTTTAAGAGTTTCGGCCACCAAAAACAAAACTGAACCGAACAACCTCTAGCAACCTCTTACCTTAGAGACCCCCTGTGGTGAAAATAAAATGTTTAATATGCTTTAACACAAACCATGTGCAAATTCATCAATCAACATTGCTGAGCATTTTCTCCGTAAAACTGCAGTCTAACAAAGACAGTCTTAAAAATGCAGCTTGATACAGTCAGTTTCATACGGTCACACAAACATGTAACCAATCCCGTCAACTTTCGGGGTGGGTCTTTTTTTAATATGCATATTCATGAGTCCATGTACACTAAATAAGGTAAGGGTGTAGAGTTATATAAGCCATTTAAAGGCAAGACGAAATTATTTTCATGGGAGAAAAAAAACATTTAAATATTATTCCATTTTGATTAATTAAATTGCTCGTTTGTTCCTAATATTCCTTAATATTGATTTTATTATCACAAACTCCATTAATTTCAAAAGAAAAAGTGCATTAATTTTACAGATGGCTAAAAAGGGTGCAGCTAACTGTTGACGAGGTCTGAACATTGAAGGCAAGTTGGGTTCCACCTCATTGCTCTCCACAGGGCTGGCATGACAGGACAGTGGTGATGGAGGCACTTCTGTAAGTGTGTGTGCTAGCGTGTGATTGATGTGAGGGATGCTGAGTCGTGAATGCTGACACAGGAGGAGCAGGGTATGATGACTTCAGGAACCTTAGGATAAACTCACAGTCACATTCATTAGCCAATTGTTATGCCACTTAAATAATATTCATGAGTCAGGCTTATAAAATATGTATGTACCCCTGCTCTCCTTTTTGAATCCTTCCAACGCCCCTGATAATAAACAATCACTATCTACACTGTAACTGATTTTTGTAATTTGAACAGTATTATACTGTAATATGTACAGTAAGATACTGTAAAATGTGTATACAGTATTTTACTGTAAACCGCAAAGGATTATGGGAAAATATACGGTCACTACTGTATTTCCTCACTACTGTAAATCAATTTACAGTATTGAACTTGCCCGCGTAAAACTGACCAATGGCAAGGGAGTAATTTTTTGACTGTTTGGTGGAAGTGGCTGTAAAAGGACAAAAGAGAAATGCACCTTAACTCGACGAAAGGTTAGTATATTATTTCTGTTTTATGCAAAACTGCGATATTTTAAGATGCTTTCACTTGTTAACAGCAAACTAACATTATTCA
>NW_015552549.1:985762-986134 GCF_001515605.1 Sinocyclocheilus anshuiensis
TAGTTGAACAATAGTAAGTTATCTTCTCTACTCTGCCTCTTTATCGCAAGTAAGGTAATTCTCTTCAAATTCTTCAAATGCCAGAAAGTGTGTACCAATGTCGTATGTAACTTTAGAGACGGTCCCTAAATTCAGTGACAGACGTAAAGTTAACATAAAACAGCGAGCTAACAACCTACTGAGGAAAACTGAGTGAAGAAACACCAGTTAATAACATCTTTTGTATTTTATTTTAAAGTTTGTGGTCATGTCGTCTGCATCAGAGGTGTATTGGAGTCTTGTGATTGCCTCGTAGCGGTGCTAACAGCAGGTGAGCTTCCATCAGCTTAACTAACTTTAATGTCACTAAATTAGCCTCTAGCTGCTGTTCTC
>NW_015552549.1:987208-1010323 GCF_001515605.1 Sinocyclocheilus anshuiensis
ATCGTGTCATTTTTCATGTCGGGAGTTGGAGCCTTTTTTTCTGACTGACGGCCGGAATGCCGCCAAAAGGCTGATAACATCGACTGGTGAGTAAGTTAAGGTCACCTATATTAGTCGAAATAAACCTTAGTTAAACCGAGAAACACGTTGGTACGTTTGTACGTTCTGCTGCCATTTAATGCAAGTTAGCTCCTCTGGTGAGTCTTTATTTAACCTTAACAGCGAATTAACGTGAAATACTGAGGTAAAGTGCGTTAGGCAAACCACTGTTTCAGTGGAGATATTAAACAGTATTTTCTAGTACTTCTTTTGTTTGTTATTTTCAGATTTCTAGTCTGGATGTAGTCTGCAACGTCGGAGGTGTATTTTGGATAATACTATTTAAAATAACTGTTTTGTATTTGAATATATTTTAAAATGTAATTTATTCCTGTGATCAAAGCTGAATTTTAGGATCATTACTCCAGTCACATGATCCTTCAGAAATCATTCTAATATTCTGATTGGCTGCTCAGAAAACTATTATTATTATTATTATTATTGTTTTTATTATGTTGAAAACAACTGAGTAGAATTTTTTCATGTTTCTTTGATAAATAGAAAGTTCAGAAGAACAGCATTTATCTGAAATAGAAATCTTTTGTATGGTAAAAATCATGGTTTACAGTGCAGTACCACAATTGGATTGTTTTTTACAGGTACATTTTTTTTAAACTAAATGAAAATAAACTCTACAGTACTGATACTGTAAATGAAAATACTGTAATAATACTGTAAATAAAATACAGTAAAGACATTGTTGTACTGTAAATGCAATTACAGTACTGATACTGTAAATGAAAGTACAGTACTAATACTGTAAATAAAATACCATAAAGACATTATTGTACTGTAAATGCAATTACAGTACTAATACTGTAAACATTTTTACAGTAAATTACTGGCATCCAGCTGCCAGTAAGTTACTGTAAAATTTACAGCAACCTATTTACAGTGTATCATTTACTAGAATCTCTGAGGCACAGAAACCCTTGATATTCAGTCAGGAGGATCAAATGGGAGAACAAAGAGAGAAAGAAAGACAGAAAGCACAGGGAATGGAAAACAGATTGAAGGAGCATTCCACTACTCATTTGTTTGCCTGTTCTCTCAGTGGTGCAGAAAATAGAGGGCAGGTGATAATGACAGTTGACCATAAGAAATGTAGGGAGCAGCAAATGAAGAGAGACCAAGTGATCTCAGTGTAATTGCTCGGCATTTTCACTGGCTCAAGGCAATCATGCCCAATGTAGTACAACATGCCAATGTGCACGGCTACCGCTCCATTCAAATGCTATATGTCTGCATGGGCTATAAGGTAAGTTTGAGACTTGGTGTCAGTCGGCCAATTTGGTAGGAACTTTCTACTGAAAAAAGAGCATGTCTATTTACATACTAAAAAATTATATGAGTGTGCCATGTGCTTTACGTACATATTCTGCAAAACACTCCAGATCTCTTGTGGACCAGTCATGCCTGTTCGTGTGTTGGTAGTTCTCCAGCTAGTCCTTTTTTGCCATGAGACACAACCTGGTCACTGCACTCATTCCCTTGCCATCTGTCTGCAGCTGAAAACACTCGCTCTCCATACGGTAGCACGCTGGTAGAAGCCCCATCCCCAGCTTCCAGGCAAATGCTTTGAAGAGTGAATAAGGCAAGCTCAATTGGCTGATGTGACTGTTTTATCAGAGTGTGCTGGTACTGAGAGATGTGCGTCCTGAACTAAGGGGAGAATAGTGGGGGGGATTGCTGCAAGAATGAAAACCATTTCTAATCGCAGAACAGCACGGCATTTGGCAAGTAGGTATAACAAACAGGACAAAAACAGGTCTGTTGCCCATCAGCTTTGTTCTTAAGTTTCTGAACTTTTCCCATAAAAGGATCTTTATGAGAAGCAGCGGTCATGCCCTTGCAACATCAGCTGACTGAAGCACAAGCCTCAAAGGAGAGCTGGTCACTAACATGAGCTCGCGCGAACTGGCCGCCTCTCTGTCTTTCATTCTCTGTTGGTGTGCATCTTTTCATCTGGCCGATTTCTACAGCATTCCATTAATATGATTGGATGAAAGCTGAATGAATGCAACCAAGCATATCTGACCGGCACCAAATGGGACACTGGTCACCCAAGCATGTTTAAGTTTTATAACATTTCTCAAGACATTTAATCTCCAAATGGACATAAGTTTGTTAGAATCATTTTCTACAGCAAAACGGTCAAACATCTTGTTGAAAAATCTACTTCAGAACAATTTCTTTGATGACCAAAGTCAGTTTTAACAGAGATTAAAGCAATAAATCCTACTTATCAATCCTCATGAGACTCATTTGTAACTCTGAATAAAAATAATACTATCAATAATATTATCGGTAATCATAATAGTAATTATAATAATTATTATAAACGTCACATATCAAATTATATTATTAATATTATATTTATAAGAAGAAGAAAGCATTATTATTATAAACGTCACATATCAAATTATGCAATTAATAGTATATTATAATAAGAAAAAAGAAAGCACGATTATTATTATTATTATTATTATTATCCCAAATACCTGATTCAGCTAGAATGTCATTGGGACAGGTCAGGAGCAAGAGGTCAAATGCTTGAATGAGACAAATTGCTCTTATTTTACAAGGTCAAGATAAAGATTATTTGTTTTTTATATTTATTTTTTAAAAAGAGAGATTTCTATCTGCTATGATTATTTCACATTAGTATTTCATTAATCTTTGCAATTAGACCAAGGCAACAATGCCAATAATTTACTCACCACTCGTGCTCATGATGCTGAGACAATAATCCAAGAGTAAAATTTAATATCCAGACAGCAGCAGTCGCCTTTTGTTCCACCGATAAAATCCAGTTATTGAGCCTCAGCTTGAAGTCTGAGTCGAACCGTTAGAGTGGAATAGAAACTCGAGGAATAATTAATACAAATTATAAAGCTTCCAACGTTATCCCCGAATCACAGGAGGGCAGTGATCACTTGATTAAAATAATGGTAAAGGTGGGTTTAAAGTACTGCACCCCGTGAGTGCTGGGCGGACGACCGGCCTCAAATAACGCGGGATGTTGCCTAGTCACATTCCATGATCTGCTGCCGTTTCTCGCGTAGAGCCTGAGATAGAGCTGAGCCGCGCTCAGTGTTGCGTACAGTGGACGAGGCGCTGTCACTGTACTCTCGCGCTCGCATCTATGGAAGCGCTCGCCGGGGTGACGTCAGGCAGTGGACAGAGCAGCGTGTTTCCTCACAACACATCTACTCTGCACGCGCGCAGCGCTGGAAGCGGACTCGTTGATTATAATGGCAGCGCTGTGTTTTTGTCTTGTCGCTTGCGGCGGATTTGAGGTGTGAGGTCATGCGGGGGGAAAGTTGAAGGGTAGGGTGGGTTTTCGCAGATTACGGCATTTACTGTATATAGATGTATAGCGCCCTCTTATGCAGAGTTAGAAAAAACACAGTGTAAATACAGCAGACAAAATTGGCTTAATTCAGGAACCTGCCAACCAACAAAAGCTTCTTACTATGACATTAACCCGTTTAGAGCCGAATAATGTTACAGAAAAATAAAAATGACAATTTCTACAATATAACTGCAGCTACAAATGATAATCAATATGAAGTGCAGTTCAATAATGTTTAATCGTTATATAACGGCTAAATAAAATAATAAAAATAAAAGATATAGTGTAGCCAAAAACAGCTAAAATAAACAAAACATGGAAATAACTATGAATGTAGTTTAAATAAATAAATGGAGGCTAATAGTCAGAATTGCCCTGTGCCTGGGTCAAAAATATGATTTTAGGACAAAAATGAACCAAAGTGTGACATGATGCTCATACATTGTTTAAGCAGCATCTAAACTAATAATACATCATAAATTGGTGATTAAATGATTAATGATTAAAGCCTATTGACACATTAACAATATTAACCTATTCTTATAAACAGCTATATGGACAGTGTTTGTAATCTTTTCTATTTGGTGAATGGTAGAAAACATTTGGAAATATTTTTGCTTTTTTAATTTTTATTTTTAATTTTTTTTTTTTAAGCCATACAAAAGCTGAAAAAACCCTACCCTAAAAAATATTCACTAGAGAATTTCAAAATGTTTTATAAATAAATAAAATAAAGATGACATGCTCACTTACTGATTCCTGAGAGTTTTCCCCTACACTGAATAGTTTTTGAAATTATTTGTTACTGAAGTACTCTCAAATCAAGGTCAGTGGAGAAAACCTCTTACCTGGCAGTTTCCCATGTATTTTACTCTTGACGTACACTAGTAGTCACTCTTTCATCACTTTACATCTCAGAGGTTTGTGCTTATTGCACAACCTCACAAAATCCTCACAAAATTTCACATTCCTTTGTGAAAGAAAAAATACTTTCAGTCTGAATACACTGTAGCCCACAAAGAAATAAAAGACTTTACACCAGTGCCATTTAGAAAAGTAATAAATCACGTTCACGAGTTCACTGTTTGTTCAGCACAATACATACTCAGACCCATGAACTGCACCTTGGTTAATGTGTTTTATTTATTTCTTTTTTTTAAATCTGAATAAAAAAGCCCCGGCCCGTGGGGAGGCAGACAGGCAGGTGGTTTTAACAGGAAGTCTCTTATTTTCAAGTTGTTCTCTTTTGTGTGTCCTAACCTAAAGGCTCTGCGTGTTAGGCTACAAGTATTTTACTGTCATGTGTACATAGAAACAAAGGCATAGAGGAAACGGCACAATGGAGGGATGTGACAGGCGCCTCGCACACTCTACGTTTCTTCCTCTCTCAGTCTGTCTGTCTCACTCCATTTGCTCTCTTTGCCTGACCATGCAGTGCTCTCGTTCTGACAGTCAGATATTCTGACAGGGCCATAAGGTTAGTGTCTGAGACAGACAGTGCAAGCAGTCAGCATTGTTCTGCCTGTCATAGCATCAGCACTTCTACACTGCCCTCCCATCTGTATGAGATGAGTACTTCCTAGATATGTAGTTTTTCAATTTTAAACATAACATTTACTTTTTAAGTCTATTCTGATCACCTGTTAAAATGCAGGTCAAATTCCTAGACAGATATCAGTTATTTGTTAGGCATGTGCTGTTTATTACATTAAAATGAAGTAATTAAAGAGCATAATTAAACTGACTGACTCACCCTACATAATTGGGGATCATTTTGAGGTATATTATATTCGCAGATGTTTGTCACAGAATTTTATAACCTGCACAGCTTTGATTTTACAGCCTGCATATCTTTACTGGAGTGTGCACACAATGTAATCTGTACCAGGAATATGTGTGTTGTGTGTTTTCAGCGGATATCGTGGGCTGTACTGCTTGTCAGAGCACTGGATTTACCATTGTACTGAAATATATGACAGAGTCTACAACAACAGGAAGTTGCTCTTCCTTAGGACACTGGTATAAAGGGGCATCGGAACGCAGTGCCTCCCTGAACTACCCCCACTGTGAGCTGCCCTCAGGTACATTCACTAGCCAGAGCCTTATTAACCTGTTATTAGTTTTTGCTACACTAAATGCAGTTTGTATGAAGGGTCTTTTAAAGGGCTAGATCACCCAAAATGGAAAGTTCTGTCCTTCCCCTGTTCTATGTCGTTCCAAACCCGCATGATTGTCTTTCACCTGAAACAATCTATTTAAAATCTAGAAAAATCTTAAATACATTTTTACATTTTTCAAAGTGGTTATTTATTTATTTGTTAGGTAGGTACAGTGCACATTAATAAACGTTACTGTAAATGTGACAGAATTATTGGCAAAGTAGTAGTTCCTGAACAGAATATTACAATGTCACTCTAAAAACAAAATACAAAACTCAACTTAAATTAAAATTTAAACCAAAAACCATTATAACCAGATTGAGTCAGTGCATTTAACTCAGGACCCAGATCTGTCTGATTTGTTAAGTGAATCGTTTAGTCCAATTTGTGGATCAATCAGTTTATTGGAAAAAAAAAATATATATATATATATATATATTCTTATTTGATCATGGCTCCCGAGTTCAAATCACTGACTCTATTTTTGATTTTTAGGCAAACTATTCTTTAAACTAAAAATATGAAGTAAACTCTGATTACTAAAGTACACATTATGTATATATTAAACACAAACTGACAATATTTAAGTCTTATTTACTGATGATGCCAGGCAAAAGGGAGCTGTTATTCAAATTTCAAAACAAAGTCAGCGAGTTGAACTTGGGAATCGAATCAGTCCCATTTGTGGATCAACCAGTTTGTTGAAAAAAAAAATTGTTCATGACTCCCAAGTTCAAATCACTGACACGTTTAAGTCGTTATTTAAATATTTTTGATAATATTAGCCCAAGAGTTACACTGAGTCAGGGAGTTGAACTTGAGAACCTGATCAGTCAGATTCGGAAATTAATCATTTTGTCCATTTTGCAGATGAAAATAAAATGACAGTTCATTCATGGTTCTTAAGTTTAACTCACTAACTCAATAACTGAGTCTTTTGGATTGACTATTCATGTAATTTACAAAATCGATGTACACACTGTCATGTATATGCTAACAACAAAAAGCAAAAGCATTCCAAAAAGCTTTGAAACACATGCTGTGGAGGCCATCAGCTGCTTGTCTTGTGTGCCAAGTTAATGCTGTGACTATGGTTTGGGCACATGGCCTGATGGCTCCACCAGTGTCGGGGTTTTGATTCTCTATCATTGATGTGGTATGTAATCCATTTACCCAGACCATCTGAGACCTGTGGCAGGAATTAACTACACCGTAGTGCACATACTGCCTTCTTTCACAGCCCAGGCAGCCAGTCACATGTCCTACCCCATATATCATCTCAGGGTGACTTTTGTAATAGCTCAACAAGAGCCTGTAGAACCTGGAGTCTGTTCCAGGGTTTATATTTAACCAAGAGAGAAAAGCAAGAAATGACTAGCTGAGCCAAGGCCCAGTCTGTTATCTGACCTACTGACGAGATAAAACCAAAGGAGAAGCATAGGAAATTCTTGGAAACATAAATAATAATGATTTAAAGAAAAAAAGCACAATTTTAAAGATTTTTACATGCTTTCTTCACTCAAAGCATGATGGGAATGCACACACATACACACACACACACACACACATGTGTCTGGATATGCTGTAGAAAGCACCTTTGGAATGTGAGCAAGAGGGCGTATTTTACTGTAATGAAGTTGATAGGGACTCTAGAGGCATTTTGTTGTGTTCTATGAAAAACAAGTCAGACCAGATGGATTACTCTTTTTTTTCCATCAAAATTCCATTCCTTTTTGTTGATTTTCAAAGAAAAGACAACTGGTTGGATTCATGAGTCTGATTAGATGAGAAATATAAAGATATTCTGTATTTGCTGAGTCATGATTTAAGAGTGTTTGTTTGAAGGTTATCTACCACCTTATTAACTGACTGAAGAACTTCTGAGCTGACCTAGAGTCCAACAGAACAGGGGAGTGAGAGGGCCGGGCTCAAAGAGAGAGAGAAAAAGAGAAACTGAGAGAACGAAAAAGCAGCATATCATTTAGGGGAGGAGTTTACATACTTCCTTCAGCAAAAGCTCTAAACTCATGCCACAAGGACACACACATACATACACACCCCTTGCCCTACAGGAGCATTACAGACTATGATGGTTAGTTTTAGTCAGTTTGAAAGGAAATTTTCGCCAACTCCACAGAGCAGATACTGACAGATCTATGCGGAACAAACACACAGCCGGGTGTCAGCAGGACAGAGGTATGCTCTCTCTCTCTCTCTCTCTCTCTCTCTCTCTCTCTCTCTCTCAGAGACTATAGTGTGTGTGAGTGACTGTGTACTCAGCTGAAATTGCTGTGTTAATATATATCAACCTTTGAATGGAAGTAGGACAAGTGGTTGACTTATAGTGTGTTTACTTTTTAACTAGTTGTTGAGACCCCTAGTTATCTCTACATATCTTTTACATAGTATACTTGTATTAAAATGTAGATCATTTTTTTTCTCTAACAATATATCAGGTTTTTTCACTAACTATAGGTTCTAAGAACTTGTTATTCACCTAGTTTAATAGTATCAGCATGGGCTTAGGCGACATTCTAAACTTAGAGTCTAAACTCTTTACTCGTGTTACAAATCTACCCCGTTCTTTTCACTGACATCCACACACTGAGCCAGTAACCCAGAGAGACACAGCTAACTCCACTGTCCCAGGTGCATGGGACACTTCAACTTCTTTGTATTGCGTTCAATAGACAATGTGCTGCCAAGCTACAACAGTTTAAGCTACTTTCACAACATTGGGTGAATAGTTATCAGCATTGACATATGCACACATATGGGCTCTGGTGTTGTTTTTAGCATAGTAAGTAAAAAAAGGTAAATTACAAGTCCATACAAAATTTCACCCGCTGATAAACAAACATTCGCTAAAAGAAATTGCGTTCAAATGTATTTAATCTTTTATTTTAAGACATTGCCATAATGACTACCAGAAAATTTTCATAAAAAGAAATGTCCTTAAGAAGTAAGTAAAATCAATGTATAATTCACACACTGGGTATTCCCACCGCAAAACACCTGATTATGGTGTTGAAGGACCAGAGAGATGCTGTATGAGAGTTATGCTGAGAAATACCTCCTGGCTGTTTACAGCTGCTCAGACTCCCAAGATCTCCACAGATTCAATTAGAATCTGACTGGGTTCTTTCTTCACAAAACACTAAGATGAACAATATTATTCTGTATCGATAAATACCCTCTTTGTTAAGCCCCGAGACAGAGACAGTAGTGGTGATAGGGAAACAGATTCCATGTAGTTTAGACAGTCATTAAAAAAGACTGAGAAAGATTTATCAATATGATTTGAGCATGCTAGAAATGTTTTGATATCAGACTAAATACACATAATGCTGAAACAACAGGATGGCAGAACTCTACAAGGATATACCAAAGGTTTCATCCTAAGAACCTCATTCATATCATTCTTACCAAAATCTGACACCAAATAGCTGGAGTGTTGCTCAGTCATAGGGTGACCAGACGTCCCGTTTTTCCCGAGACAGTCCCTTATTTCAGCTCTATCACATTTCCCCAGTGGTTCTCAACTGGGAGACCAGTAAACTTCCAAGAATGCAGTGAAATGGGCATAAAATTGTTCATTTATTATTCATCCCCACAACATCAGCAAATGTTAAACATTTGTACTGCCAAATTCTTTTTTTTTTTTCGTAGTCTTCTATATACTTTTTTTATTCTTCCTTTAAACAACTTACAGACTTCTTAAACAGGGCAGGTAGCAATGAAGAATGTCCTAATTTTCTCAGTAATTTTTTTTTGCATCTGCATAATTTTTAAAGTGATCGAAAAAAGCATTGGTACATATTTATTTATTTGGTTTATAGGGGACCTATTATGCAAAATTCACTTTTGCATGGTGTTTGGACATAAATGTGTGTTAGCAGTGTGTGTGCACAACCACCCTATAATGATAAAAATCCACCCACTCCTTTTTTTAATCCCCGTAAATCATAAGCAGTGTCTCCCAACGACCTGTTTTCAGCATTGGTGCTAAAGTGACGTCACATTAGCTACAGGCCCCTCCCACGAATGTTGACAGACACTGCCGTTTTAACATAGAACCGCCTTGAGCGAGTTTGTACACAGTCTGCCATTGCTGCACTGACGAGAATGTCTCCCAAGCGTTTTAGGTGTTCTGTAGCTGGATGTATGAATCCACATAGCTCTCTCCATTTACTCACGAAATCTGAGCCACTGAAGACGAGGTGGATTAATTTTGTTTCCGAAGAAAATGCTCCCTCAAATCTACAGAAATTTGTTTATGTCTGCGCGAATCATTTTACACCGGACTGCTTTGTGAATGAGGGTCAGTATAAAGCAGGTTTTGCACAAAAGTTGCTCCTGAAGGATGGAGCAGTGCCAACTGTTTGTGATCCAGCTACACCTCCAGAAGAAGTAAGTATCACGTGTTTGTTTCCAAATTGCCTTTCTGAAAGAGCTTCTTGGCACCCTGTAAGGCTAATGTTAAAGCTACCATTGTCTGTCTGTTTTCTCTAATGCTGCCTTCACGTGCTACCAGAATGATCGAGAATAGGAATGTGGCAGTTAAAAATTGCATATGAAAGCAATGTGAAGTCGACCGCTTGAATTTGTCAAGCTCATAATCATATGTGGGACTTATAAAGTTTGTGATAGCACGCGATGGCACCATGAGACCAGCTATGTTGTTATTTCTATCGCGCCATGCTCCCCATCTGTGTAATTCATAAATAATCCGGCAGGGTGCAGAATTAGGCACGACACCGGTTCAAACATATATGGCTGAACACCGCTACTAGCAGTTTCTGACATTTTCAGTGCATGAGAGAGTGTTTTGTTATTGCTGGCATACCAATGCACAAGCTCTAGAAACGCCGCCCTCTTTTGAAAAGGGGGGCGGGAGCACCAGCTCATTTGCATTTAAAGGTACAAACACAAAAACAGCACGTTTTGGCTCATACCATAAAAATGGCAATTTCAACAAGCTATAAAAAATGATCTGTAGGGTATTTTGAGCTAAAACTTCACATACACACTGGGGACATCAGAGACTTATTTTACATCTTGTAAAAAGGGGCATAATAGGTCACCTTTAAATGTACATTGCCTTAAAATTATTATGATTAATTAGTATTGAAAGTCCTTAAATATTGTAAAAAATAAATAAACAAATAAAGAAATAAAAACATGAAAAAAGCTCATTAAAATGCCCATTAATTCACAGGGCCTTTTGTCCCCATATGTCAGTGATGTGAGAATGCTGCTGCTCTTACTTTCCACAAGAGCCCCTGGCACAGAGAGGCACTGACCAGCCCACACAAATATGCCAGCACTGCTTCAGAGTGCTTCACTCATCTGCTGAGTGGACGTAGAGAGGAAAGGGGAGAGTACAAAATAGATGGAAGTTAGAAATGAGCAGTAGGGAGAGTGCGGTTTAAGCAGGAGAGGAAAATGGAAAGGAAAAGAGAGAGGGAGAGGAGTGACTCCATCGATAAGTGGATCTATCATTGAGCGGGCACTATTGAACCTGAGTTTGAAGCTGGCTGTGTACATCATGGCATGCTGCTGCTGCTACTGCTGTCCGATTCCGTGCCTCAGAAACTGCTTCTTATTTTCAGGTTGGTCCCATCCTGGCTTTCATAGATTTTTGCCATGAGAAGAAAGAGTAACTTTCACAGGGAGACATCACAGTGTTTCTGTCAGTCATGGGTAATAGCTTCACCCATGAAGGTAATGCAGGATGTGTACTTCCCTTATAGGTGGCAGTTTGTGTGCCTTGTTGTTGTGCGTAATGCTGTGATTGCCTGTTGTGACTAATTACGTACTGTTGTAATTGTGTGAGTTACTGGCATATTGTTTTGCTGCTTGTGTGATTTTAGATCATTTGCTATCAGCTATTGACTAATAACTAGCAAATACTGTCCTTTCGTGATAGAAGATTGTATCAATTTGACAATACATGAGGATTTGTAATGCAAGTGTCAGGCCAATTCAATATGAGGGTTAAAGATGTTTTAATTTGTCACTGTTTGCATGCGCACACTCCCTCTCTTAGATTTTGGTCTGGTTTCGCACATGCTTTCATTACTGGAAGGCTGTGGCTGTGACAACGCTTCAGCTTGTCATATAGCTAATTTAATAACACTCCCCTAAACATCAACCTCCCTTTCAATAGCGATATCACCCGCTGAGCTCGATGCCTTATGGAATGACCCTCCATACGCTTTAGCAGCCGTCAGTGAGCTCTTTTCGCCCAATGATGCCATGACAGCTGGTAAGAGGATTTCTTGAGTCAAGCATGAGTGTTTCAGAAAAGAACAATGTTAGAATAAATAAGAGTCTATAGGACAGAGTTTTACATGATTCTATTATAAATGTATTTTGCGTTTAATAAATTATACTAAACAACTGTCTGAAACATCCTCTCTTTTCAATGCAAATCTGGGAAGGTCATACCCACCCGGAGATGAGGAAGAAGCTATTATTTAAGCCATCTGGCTGATATTTATAGAGCCATTATGATATGGCTTGCACTTCCTGTTTATGTCCACAACTTTATGAGCTTGTAAACAAGGCTCTGATAATTTCATAGCTACAAACATGCTAATTAGCACCAACTGTATCATGTTTCTGAGTAAGGAACTATTGTACATGGTGATGACAATACACATTCAAACATGGGAAGTGCATACCTGCAAAGGGAACCTTATACATGTCCTTAATCATTTACTAATTCATCAGTCTTATCCCTCTTCAGCCATTCAGAGTTGCTTTTTTGTAAGTTTACTGATTAATCATAAACCTAATCATAGTTATGAGGTACTATTGGAGTTCACTGAACTACATACCAAATGCAGTTGCGTTCTGTAAAGCTGTGTTGACCCCAGTTTCCTTTGTTTTGCCATTGAAGATGAGGAAGCGGAGGCTGAGGCCGAGGTGGAGGCAGAAGGCATAAGTAGAGAGATTTACTGGAGGAGGAAGGAAACATTCAGCAGAAGCAGCACAGTATCTTCAGTAGGAGAACGCTTCTCTCCAGGTATCTGCAGCATGGATCTCTGTGTCCCATAGACTTAATAATGGCCTCTATCTCCATAATGGCCTTTAATGGCTACACTTCTTAAGCACATTCTCACAACTAATGCCAGACTTCCTTAATGTGTACACTCGCCCTAATGGTATGTCTTTAGTGATGTGGTCGCTCATAGTGCTGTTCCTGCAAAAAAATCATATTGGTTTGCTAAGCGTACTACCATTGTGATGCTGGACAGCAATAAATCACTACATCCGTACATCACTAAAGCATTCCAGTTACTGCTAATGCAATTGATCGTAAATCTTGGTATCTTTGTGGTGGATACTTAACTCCATTCCCTTTTGCTTTTTGGAGATGTTGTTTTGTTGTTTAGTGGGAGGCAACGATCTGGTGTAGCACCTGACGGTGAGCTTCAGGAGGCGTTACGTACCAGACTCCGAGTAGTAGAGAGCAACAGCCAGGATGTTGTTCAGCTCTTCAAGGTCAGACAGAAGAATTCATGCAAAACATGCACTGGCACCACTGATTAACTTATTACATAGGGTATTTTAATCTTCATTATATTAAGTGACTGTTGATACTATCCACACAGGATCTGTCTGCAAGACTAGTGTCTGTTCATGCTGAAAAAGACAGCTTTATCATCACCTTTAAGACTGTCGAGGAGATTTGGAAGTTCTCCACTTACCTGGCACTCGGTTAGTGTCATTGTCACTAACTTTCTGGCACTTCTACAGTATGATTCCTTGTACTGCTCTAGCTTAACAAGTATTCTTATTATATTCTAGGATATGTAGCAAGATGTCTTGAAAACTTTCTCTGTGACCAGTCAGTCTGGCTGGACCCTGCAGTGCTAAGTGATGTGAAGATCTGTGTAACAGTGGATGAAGACCACTTAGCTACTCTTTACCTAGGACTTCTGCTACAGGAAGGTAATGAGCCTCCACAACTTGCTGATTTCTCAACAGTTAACGAAATCACCTGTAACCACACAGTAAATGGACAAATTGGTAGAATGATATGGATAGATGTATCTAGACTATGTTCAAAAGTCCACTATTGAAAGATTGCTGCTTAACCAATTCAGAGGTCCAAATAAGCTTGAGTTTCCTTGAGTTTGTTTACATACAAAATAGCTTGCTTCTATGAATTTTGTTTGTGTAAACCACCTCATTCATACCAATGAATTGATAACTAGTATTTATCCAAAACAATTACTTTTAAGTATGTCCTCTAATTAAGGCCACAGCCCCAAAGCAGACATAACCATCTAAAAAAAAACAAAAAAACTATCAATTTATGGGACAAACAAACTTTTCTTCTTTGACCTATGAATACATTAACTTGTTTATGAATCACTTGAAAGAAAGAGAGGTAGAGAAAGACAGAGTTTTTCAGAATGAACTGTGAATCTGACAAGCAAGTTAGGAACCTTCACTCCTGTACAAAAAGGTACAAAAGTTGTCACTGGGGCAGTACACCTTTGTACCTTATTTACCCTAAAGGGTGCATACTGTATTTTAAAAGGGTACCACCACAGTGACAGCTTTTGTACCTTTTTTTCTGAGTGTAGAGAGGAATATGAAACAGGGATAGTTACTAAGAACATTTTCATTACTGTTTTAGGTACATTCTTTGCCAAGACTTTATATAACAGCGATTGCAGAGAGGAGGAAGAGGAGCTGACCTACAGGAGGAATGACCTGGTCATGGTTAAAGACATAGGACAAGAGATCATTTGGGAGGGTATGCTGCTGTCCACGGGCCAACATGGTCAGGTGCCTGTGCATGATACGCAGCCTCTGCCCTATCCATTTTATCAGTAAGTGACACTGACATTCTAAGCTCATGTAACCATATGGGAGATTTCGTGGTAACTGGGAAAAGGAAATTGTAACAACAGATTTGTCTGGCTGAATGACTACTTCTGTTCTACACATACTGTTTTAGGTTATCTCTTACGAATTTGTTGAAAAATTAAAAACATTTTTCTAGGTGGTTCCTTAAGAAATATCCCGGAAATGCAGGCGGGATTCCAGTTACAGAAGGCCTCTTCGATCATGCTGTTGGTGAGATTCTTCTTAAGTATCTAGAAAAGCATTTCTCAAATAACCCTTAAAATGAATATTCAGAGTTCATTACAAATTAAGCTCAGTCAACAGAATTTGTGGTATACTGTTTATCACAAAAATGAATGTGTCCCTCCTTTCAATGATCTGGCTTACAGTGAGGCACATACAGTGGAAGTGAATGGGGCCAATACATGAATGTTAAAATACTCACTGTTATAGTATATCCATAAAACATGCACAATATGCATGATGATTTTAGTGTGAAAAAAAGGTGTCAAATGTGTCAAATTAAAATGTGTATTCAAAGTGTAAAATTATATTCCAATTTACAAATTTGATGCCATGATAACATAACTCCTACAAGCCTAAAACGACTGTAAAAATTACTTAAACAGTTTTACAGATAAATAATACACAATTAAGTTTTAACAGAAGAATTCATGTGAAGTTTTAAATAAAATAAGCTTCACAATTTTGCTTTCCATTAAAGATTAAAAATAAATTTGTCCCATTTACTTCTGTTTTAGAAGTGCCTCAATGTAACCTCATGTAACCAGAAAACAAGCAACATGTAGTATTTGTGGTAATACCACAACCATAAATGCTGTCAGCTGAGTTTAACTTGTATTGAACCCAGAATATGTGTTTAATTACTAGTCATTTAAAATGTAGTGATACCAAAAATCCCATCTCACTTTTTGCTTCCCTTTCAGTGGTGGGGACTTGTGTAGCAGTAGTGGACCATTACCCAATGGTTAAAGATGAGCTGCACTTACAAAAGGGAGACATAATCAAGATTGAGGGATTTCTCTTCAATACTCTGAACATGTTCATAGGAAGACACCTCACCAGTGGAGAGATAGGATTTGTTCACAAGGCCAGTGTAAAACCTCAGAGTATTGAGCCTCTGTAAGTAAACAGTTCAACTATTTATATTCACTAATTCAGCATGTGCTCAAATGAATGACCTTCTCTTTATTTTGTAAAAACCATTTATCTAATGTGCCTCTCGACGATACTGACATACCAATTGAAAGCAACCAGCTGGCAAACGCTATTTTATTCTGTTGACCTTTGTGAATGTGTCTCTGTCTAGATGGGGGTGATGAGGGTGTTGGAAGGGGGGCTAGTGGAGTTATGTGATGATGTGATAAAGCTATCCGAATATGAGTCATGTGGCTGATAATGTTGTCTTTGTTGTCTTTGCACAGCAATGGACAATTGGTCTTTCTGAGTGAGGAGGAAAGGGCGGCCCTGACTAAACTTAACCCCTGCTTTGAGCCCTGCCAGTCTGATGTAGTGGCAAATCTTTCCTCCACTGACATAAGCACTGTGTATAGACTGGGTAAGAGATGAAAAATTATCTCTCTGGGAGACCTCAAATAATGTTTAAAGGAATATAGTTCATATTCAAGAAAGAAGTTCATAAAGATTTGTATAGACACGAGGGTGAGAAAATGATGGCTGAATGTTCATGTTTTTTACTCTTTCACACTGCAGATAGACTTGATGACTCAAATTTCACTTACATAAGAAATCATCCAAAGTCAGGTAAGCTAACAAGCTAACCTTTTAAAAGTTAGATATAACACATACCAGGAAATGTTGCCACATGAATGCTGTTATCACTGCTGTCTTACTACAACTTCTGGCTGTATGGAATTAACAATTAACAATCACCAACTTGTTCTTAATTTTGTTGCACAGTCATACCTTCTACATTTTTCTTTCCTTCCTACTCTCTTACGCTTTCATTACATAAATTATGTACAATCAACAATTCTGACATTTACTCTGTATAATCTGCAGAGCATAAATCTACAGTGGATCAAAGAAAGAGCACCATATCTGAAAAAAGTGGTGCAACTCCCTACCACTCGTCACCACGGCAATCATTCTGTGCCTCTCGGAATCATCTGGACCGGGACTCTGAGGTCCTCTCCTTCAGCCTGGAGGACACCTTTAGAGAGATGGATGAATATGAGGAAGACCCTCCAAACTTCATGGATGAAGGTATCTGGGAGGCTGATGAAGCCGAGAGATGTGACCCAATCCTGACCCTCCTAAATCTGGAATATTTCCAGGACACATTTCAAACTCTTTACGACCTCTCCTACTCTTTCCTGGACACTTTCTTCCATGGCCTTGCAGAGGATGAGGTGCTTCAACATCTGGAAAACTTGCGAGAAGGAGCGAAGAAAGGCAGTATGCTCTGGGCCCACCGGCGAGCCTGCTTCCTTCTTGGCCGGCTATGTGCCAAGAAACTGAAGTACTCACAAGCACGAGTGTACTTTGAGGAGGCTCTAAAGGTCCCTGTAAATGGTTTTGATGACAAGCCTCTTCTAATTGCCCTGTATACCAATCTCACTGCTGTTTACCTCAAACAGAAGATGATGGACAAGCTGCCATTCACTTTAGAAAAGGCAAGTGCTCTAATTATGTGTCTTCCTTGCCACAACTTCTGCTCTGTAGATGAGTTTGAGCTGCTCAAACCAATCATGCGCAAAGCCATAATTGAAAATGACAAGTACCTAGAGGCACGGACATGCTACCTCTCCATCTGTCTCTTTCTCCATCTAAGAAAAATCGAGGATGCTTTACCTTTTGTAGAGAGACTTCAGTTCCTTACCATCACTCTGTCTGCAGAACAAGGGAGGCCAATTGCCCCAGTTGATCTCAACTGGATGCTGTGCAGGCTTTATCATAAAAAGTATTTGCCCTACCTCACACTAGCTTCTTTAAGTCTAGACTCAGGGCAAGAGCATTCCTTGGATGATGCATTCCAGAAAATTGAACTCTTTATCAAAAACTCAGTCAGGCTTAATCCTCACTGGAAGGAAAGTACTTCTGTGCTTCCTGCACAGGTGGTGGTCTACCTTCAGCAGGCCTTGTCAATAGCTAGTCAAGGGGAAGACTTGAGGACTCAGAGGGACCTGTGCCTGAGCCTGGCTAGTGTTTACCAGCAGCATGGAGCTTTAGAAAAGGCTGTGCGCTTTGCCCAAAAAGCAGCACAGACTGGAAGCCAAATTAATGAAGAGGAGGGCTTTGAGGCATCCATACTGCTGGCCTGGCTATTGGTGCTAACAGAGGAACCCATACAAGCTCAGAATACTCTGCAACATATGCTTAAATCTTTGGATGAAACAGACAGTCCGACACAGCGTGGTGTAGTCTACAACCTTCTAGCCCTATGCCTCCGCAAACAGGGTAGAGTCCAGGAGGCAGCAAGAAACTTTTATTGCGCTCTGCAGATCTCTCGAGAGAATGGGAACAAGCGTAATGAAGCACTAGCACTGGCTAACTTCGGCTGCTTATCTCTATCTGTAGGGGCTTCGGGCTTAGCAGAAAGTTTCCTACTCAATTCCCTGCACCTATTCCAGTTTCTCTCAGAGAGTCCCACAGATCAGGAACATGTCCAGGCTTTGCTTTGGCTTGGCAGGAGCTACAAGGATAGAGGAGGGAGTCAGGAAGTCAGACTATGCTTTGAGATGGGCCTCCTTATTGCTATTAGTGCCAACAATCTGCACAGTAAGTATAACAAGATTTGACATTTCTGGATTGCATCATGAAAGTTTGCATCTTTACCTGATACCTATAGTGGCATCAGAAAGTATTTTGACACTTAAGCCAAAATTAAAAAGTATAAATATATTGGGATTATATAACAATATCAAAATAAGTGGCATTTATTTAAAAGATATATAGCACAAGCACACTTTCCAATCAAAACATTTCACAAAATGATGACTTTAAAATTAAGATTATAAACGTATTGTACAAATTGAATACAAAAAGTCTTGGACACTTTCTGGTGGTCAGACTTTGTGTAACGTGTTTATTATTAATATGACAAACTGTACTTGGTAGTTATTCTGATAGGCCACCTGGTTTGAACTTGAGGTGAACTTGCAACCACAAAAAATGACCTCAAAACCAATTGGTTAAAAATTCATTTAAAAATGCCTCAAAAGTGAAGTTAGTCCTGAGAAGAGGTCCATTATCATTTGTTTGCACATGTTTGAAATGTTATATGTAATGCAATTCAATTGAGACATTTTTAAGAGTGAATTAAAAAAACCTCCTTCCAAATGCAGGTCAAATGCTTGTGGCAAAAGTTCTAAGTCGCCATTATGCTGACTTGCTGCTGTATGGACAGTGTATTGTTTACTATGAGCACTGTGTGGGGCTGTGCAGAATGCTAAAGAATAAACAGCTAGAAGGAGAGTACCTGGAACTTCTCAGCAATCTCTATCTCTCACTCAACACTGAGAAGTAAGAGCTACTCTAAGCACAATATAGCACTATTGCCAATACTTTGACACTTGATCAAATGAATCAGTCAATTAAAAAAAAAAAAAAAAATGAATCAGTGAATTCAAAAATAATTTATTAAAAAACATCCTTGCAGGTCATCAAGGAAGTCTCTTGATTATTCAAAGCAAAGCTTAAGGATCTCCATAGACCTGGGAAAAAGACAGGAAGAGTCTGAGACATGGCTTCAAGTGGGCCGTATCTACTATCTGATCCATGAAGATGAACTGGCTGACATGTACCTACAGGTAAGACAAAGGACCAAAGTAGGGTATTGCAAAAGGAGTTAACGTTAATTATTGATTAGTGTTGTCATTTTTGCATATCTATTTGGAAAAGTATGCCACCAAATCTGTGACAAGTTTAATCTTTAAATTTTTAGTCTGTGATAAAAGAAGCTTATTACCATATCACATAGCCTACATGTATGTTTTATCAGCTGTTATGACTATATTTGTTCTAGCTGTTATGACAACTGTTTACAGGCAGCAGTAAAGACAGCCCTGAGGATGAACGACCCATGCTTTGCTATGAGCATTTATGAGGAAGCAGGAGATGTGTTCTTCAAAGGACACAGAAACCAACTGGCTGCCTTACCTTTTTACAGAGTAGGCCTCACCTTGGGTTCACAAAAGATATTACCAAGACATTTCAATAATAGTCAAATAATGTAGGAATCCATACTAAGTCACATGTTATTCATCTGAATCTGTCTACCTTGTGTGTGTGTTTTTTTTAAAGGATGGGAGTTTGCCATTTGCGCGCAGCATTAAGGATGTGCACTCAGAGTTTAGGCTGTTGAGCAAACTCTCAGAGCTCCTGATGAAGCAGAAGCAGTATGAAGAGGCACTGCAGTATGCAACACTCGCAGTGCAGGTCAGCACTACAACTGGTAAGACCTTTATATACCATCATAGCCATAACACAGCTATAACCTTGGAAATGTAAAGCCAATAAATTACTGTTTTGAAAATTATGACTATAGACCCTGTACAATTATGATGATTAATAATAATAATAATAATAATAATAATAATAATAATAATAATGATAATAATAATAAATAATAGAAAGCCAGTTTGACTGCACCTTTTGCTTGTAAATCTTAATCTATGTGGCCCCCTGCTGGAGACACATGTCCTCTACAGCATGCAACATTTGCAGAATACGTCATAATACATGCAATTCAAGATGAAATCTAAACAGAGCCAGTTTAACTTTGTTAAATACATGTTCCTGGTCAAACTGTACCTGAGTCACCAGTGCATGTTATACTTTAAAAAAGATCTTTCCTTAAATTACTTTCCTGTTCTATTGATTTCACCCAGACAGTGATGCTTATTTATGCATTGTTTAAAGTAATGCTGGTTAATATTAATTTTACAGCAACAGTTAAAAATGATGACAGATTTGATTAATATTGAGATAAACTAAGATGCTCTCTTGAGCGAACTTTATTACTTTCAGCCTTCACATCCAATCAATTTATTTATTCTCAAAGATGAGATGCACCCTGCATTGAATATCACTTTTTACTCCGTAATGCATCACACTGCAGAAGTAAAATGGGCTGGAAATGGTGTGCCATGTGTTTAAAGTTTAAAGTACATAATGCATTGGTTTTTTTCTGTACTGTCAGGCGAGCAGACAGTTAATCTTAACTAAAACTGGGGCTAAATTATTTTCTGACAGAAAGGAAAACGCAATAACCTGACAAAGTTTGCTCCTTTTAATATTAAGTGCTATGTGTATTTCTCACAGGTGTTCCTCTGAATGAGAGAGTGTCCTACCATCGTCTTGCTTCAGTGTACTTCTCTCTAGGGAAGTATGAGATGGCTGAGAACTACTACCTGAAGTCTCTTTCACTCTCCCCCACTGCACTTGAACATGCCATTGAAATTCGGTACTATGTTAAAGTGTACTGCAGACTGGCTGATCTGACCCTATACAGATTAAAGGTGAGACTCTCATTATGTTTAACATTTTACAGTTACATCCATCCTAGACTGAATATTTTGAATGTAAGAATACAGTAAAGTACATGCATCCACACACATAAATGAAGAAACAGAAAATCATGCTCTCACCTGCATTCACATGTATTTTTATTTAAAAACCTTGAATCTTCTGTGAGAAATTTTCTGTATATGTTAACACAAATTGTGTGAAATTATTAGTGAATGAGGCCCAAACTATCTACAAAAATAAGTTTAGCAGTAACATCCAGAGTAAATGAATTTGATGAAGAATGTTTATTACTTTTTCTGCCTTAGGATGCATTTGATGCCATGGGCTACTTCCACTTAGCCCTGGCGGCAGCACTGGAGGACAAAGAAAGCCTAAGCACACTGTACATAATCTACATGAAGCTTGCAGAGATCCATGCCAACTACATACCCGATGCTGAACTGAGTAAAAGCTACATGGAAAGAGCGCAGAGCTTGAGGAAGGAACTGGCAGGATACACAGACTCTAGCGACACAGAAGAAACACATCAGGACCCAGCTGAGGCAGAGCCGGACACTCACACCAAAGCTGGTCAGTCAGACTCCAGCAGTGGCACCAGTACTCTCACAGAGTCCAGCATGACCGACACCAGCCTCACAATCAATGCTCAGGAAGAGTCTGAGCACAAACTACCTAACACAAGTCACAAAGAAGACGTGGACACCAACGTATCGGAGGAAACAGATGCGGGGCCTCCTGATCAAACCAATCCAGAGACTAGCTGTGCCGATAATACAAACCACACTAGTCAAAGCAGTTTGAAGGAGGGCTTGACTTTTGTGTTGTGAATCACACACAATTCCATCACTTAATTTAATGGAGAACAGTGATAAGACACTTTTTTTCTTTTCTTTTCTTTTTTTATCAGATGTTTAAAATTCTATAATATATTTTCTATTAGTGTTTCAAAGTGAATTTTAAAGATTTTGCATAATTGTAAATGAATTTGTATAACTGTAAATATGATTGTTTTTTTTTGTTTGTTTTTGTTTTTTATCTGTCTACCCTCCCTGAGGTCTCTTAAAATGTTTACTTAATTAAAACTTAAGAAATTCTTTTAAAGTCCATGGGCAAAATACTGATTCTATAGCATGTGCATGATCCCACAAAGCGAGATGGTCCTCACTGCAGAACACAAGATAGGGCAAGGTTGGATCCAGATCCAAATCCTCCCACCTTACATATACCTAAACCTACCCGTTTCCACCCCCTGATCCCTAAACCCACCCATCTCCACCCCTAAACCTACACATCTCCATCCCTAAACCTACCATCTCCACCCCCTAGATGTGGATCCAACCCCGCCCCCTGGATCTTTGTTCTGCAGCGAGGGGCTACTGCACAAAGCAGTCTCATTTTTAATGAAGCTCTCTTAAGTAGAACTCAACTAGAACTCGGTTATCAGTTAGGCCTACAGTATGTATGTATTTATTGTAATTGTGAAGTCAGAGGTAACTTGGCACTTCAAACGAACAACGTCAAATCTAACCATTAAACATCATATATCTTTAACCACAAACGGAAACCCTGATTACTAGGCTACACTCAATCATTGCCACCACTAACCAATTGTAAATAGTGTGCTTAAAATGCCCATAAAATTATTTTCATAGACAACTTATACATGAGTCAGAAAACTGTCGTTTATGGTTAACTTTCGACTCTTTCGGTTGCGTTATCTTTAAAACCTCCGAAACTGTTGTAGCGTCTACTCAAAAGAAACATGTAGTGTTATACTAATATTATCCTCCACTAGAGGGAGATATTGGCTATGGTGATTCACTTCACTTCTGAACATACAGTATTCCTCTGTGATTATGGTGAGAAAAAGTATAGCCTACTATTCTTCAAACAATGAAAATGACTGTTTTTTATTTATTTATTTATTTTGTTAATAACAAGGACGATTAATCCACCTTTTTTCTGAACGCGGAAGTTCCACGTGATTCATACCGGAAGCCTGCTGCAACTTAAGTGTTTTAAAGGGGTCATATGATGCTGCTAAAAAGAACTTAGTATTTGGTGTATTTGGTGTAATGAAATGTGTTTATGCGGTTTAAGGTTAAAAAAACACATTATTTTCCA
>NW_015552549.1:1010864-1017881 GCF_001515605.1 Sinocyclocheilus anshuiensis
CATTCTTTCTTTGCGTGAACATTTGGGCGGCGTTATGCAAATCTTCCCACATAGTGATGTAGATATGTGGGGGCGTGTTAGAACGAGCCGTTTTAGGTAGGTGTGGCTGACTCTTAACTTTTATAAAGAATATCTCTTTGGATTTGAGACTTTAGTCTTTGCAACTTTACAGATCTTCTTTATGCACCAAGAGCTTGTAACACTCCAAAGAGAAAGGAAAAATTGAAATCGCATCATATGACACCTTTAATGGACCCTTTTCACAAGACTGTGATGATGCGTTAAACGGTCATCAGCATCGTAAATCCTCGAAAGTTTTTCATATTTGTATTTTTTTTTTAAATGTGTGTACATTTATAACACTATTCTTTGTATTATATGACCTCTGCATAAAATTACAAAAAAAAAAACAATTAACGCTAATGCGAGGGTGTTTCTAATGCAGCGTCTATGGTAGGGACGGTAAATTTGACATCGTTCTCTCTTCTGACAGCCGTTATCAGTCTCTCTCAATTTTTTTCCTTTTATTGAAAGTCATGAAAACACTATCGTGGAGTTTTTCTTTTGCTATTTGAGCAAATGGGAATGCAAAAAATATATTTGTGGTACTCTCCCATTCACTGCTATTCAAGTTAACCCAACTATGACGACTTCCGCTGCGGAGAAACCCGGAAATGTGAAAAAGATCCATTATATTTCCAAACTTTGTTTTCTTAAGTGGTAGTGGGCACTGCTGCTGTGCTAGCACTCCCCCCTCTTTTAACAAAAAGTAGGCAAAGTGCTTGCATTTACATCCACTACAGCAGCTCAGTTTTCACATTGCAGTTATGTGGCATTGTTGTCAACAAATTATATTACATTGCTTTGTTAAAGCTTCTTCATTGATTTTAATGGGACCACAGTGATGCCCATTTGGGTGTTCATATTTGTTTGTTTTGATAGTGTCTCTACACAGCTGAGGTTAGGCTGCACTGAGGTGGCTCTGTGCCTGCTCCAAATTCTGTGCACAGACACGTTAGTGTTAGGCTTCTAGATGATCCATCTCAGCCCCTAGTATGAAATGTGGTTCTGATGCTGCTTTAGCTCTGTGTAAATAAAATAGTGGTAGTTATTATTGTACATGAAATGGCATATATTTATTGAAAAATGCATGCATAGCTTTACACTTTCTTTTTGTATTTAAACCATCAATTTCATAACATTACTTGTAATTGTAACCGCAATTGGAATTTCTTTGAATGCATTTATGTCACCTATGCAGCATTATTCAGTCTGTGCAAATTCACCTTTTCGCTCTATTCTGTGTATGGCATTTCTGATGTGGTTTCTGTACTGATATGGTTTTACAGTAGTAACACAAACCACACTGTAGGCTATTTACCATGGTGAATTATTCTAGTGTGCACAACTTGGAAAATTAGTTGTATTTTTATTAAAGCCTTTTATTGGTTATGCATTACATATTCGATTGCATTATGACTAAGATGTTTTATTCGGATTAGAAAGTCCTAATGAAGATTTTTGACATTTCTAAGATACATAACTGTAATTTATAAAATGTTATCTTAAAGGACATGAAACATATACTGTACTTGATCATTTAAGCTTGCATTGGTCCCAAATTGCACTGAAACCTATTACCTTAGATGTGATTTATTCAAGGGACTTTTGTGAAGTTACAGAGGAAACCGTCTCAGGTTACGCATGTAACCATGGTTCCCTGAGAATAGGGAACTAAAGGCAGGTGCTCTGGCTGCCTATAACACTGATCTTGAACATACCAACTTCCTGCAAGTTCACAATCGTGTCTCTAAAGACGTGAAGGACAGTTTAAATCGCAGGATCACTCCTGTGTAAAAATGCATACATGATGCATTTATAATTATTTACAGTTTAACTCAATCACTTTGGCTCAATTGTTAAATGATAATTATATGTTTTTTCCCCCTCAAAACAACAGCTCTGTGAACAATTAGTTTCTTGTTCACACCAGATTTACATTTCTAATTCAAGTAAATTGCATGTATTTTGGCATGTGCAGAAGAGTAAGGACAATTGTCTATAGCAGGGGTTTTCAACCTTTTAGGACATGCGCCCCCCCAAGTTTGTCTAATTTCACTCGCGACCCCCCAACACCAAACTACTGTATTCACACCGAATTACTTTATTAACATCAACATAACGCAAATATCCATTAAAGCTATTAAAGCAGCGAATGATTTTTCTTTTGCTCTTTTTGATTAACATTTATATAAGAAATGCACGGATCCGTTATACTGATGTACATCTGATATTTTCTTTACTGTTTACGTTCACTTAAAACAACCGACTGTGCTTACAAGGATACTTGTCAAGACAGCCATCGGTATTCACCTGCTGTCTGAGAAGGCTATCTGTTTGTGCACTTCAGATGTGTGTGCGGTGCGCATAGAAACGCTTTATCACAGTGCGTGCGTACCGCACTGATATGTCTTGGGCCTAAAATTACTTTAATGTTTAAACTGACAAGACTTAAAACACGTGAGAATTAAAAACTTTCTTGAGGAAGCAGCACTGGCCTGATCGTTAAGATAGTTTTGGGGGGCTAAGGTGACAGATAGGGGGGCTGAAACCCACCTAAAAAGGGTTTAGAACCGCACCTGGTATAGCATGCGTAAATATACTGAAACATAAATATATAACCAGTTTACCTGATTCAATGTGATGGCTGAGCCTGTTTCTGAGATGATAACATGCCAATCCGTGGTTGGATTTCCGACACGGCTAACCGTAAATCATCTTACACTGTCAATAAGCGTGACTGATACTCGAGCCAACTCTGCTCTAACTGTCGACTAGCAGTGGGAGTCAGATTGCCCCCTAGTGGATGGCTAAAGATTTGCTAACTCATATTCATAAATCCTTAAGGGAATGTCTCTGAATTATCTGATGCTCGCGCCCCCTTTGACAGGTGCTGGCGCCCCCCTGGGGGGGTGCGCCCCACAGGTTGAAAACCCCTGCTCTAGAGGGGGCTAGGGGAACGCCTTCAGTGCATCCGGTGTCTGAAGCATGAATGAAAAAACGACAATGATCTTGACATTGGCAGGCAGAAGCCTATGACGTAAGCAAATGAGCGACTGCGGGTATAAAACAGCACCTGTGGAATACGTCATCCTCTTTTTTGTCTGAGGAGATACAGGCATGATGTCCGAAGCATGGCACAGGGACGCAGCGTCTCGTTCCCTATTCTCAGGGAACCATGGTTACATGCGTAACCTGAGACATTCCCTTTCGAAAGGGAACTCCACGCTGCATCCTCTAGAGGGCGCTAGGTGAACGAAATACCAACGCCACCATGCTTAGGGATGAGTGCCCAGGTAACTGGATTCCCTAGGTCAAAGACTCAAGGAACAACATCCCTGCTAGCGAAACGCTATGGCCTCTATAGGCAGGCTCAAGCTCGCCAACCGTCATAGACTAGCTCACCCACCAAAGTATGGAAATCTAAGAGTGGAGGTCTCAGCATAACGACTCTCTAAAGTGAGAGGAGACCTAACTACACTCCACGCCAGAGGCAGTTAGTGAGGCTCAAAAAGAGCCTACATACTCAATTACTGCCAAAGACGGAGTTCTGAAGAGTGGAGGCTTCAGCAGAATGACTCTCTTAAACGAGAGGAAGCCTAACAACACTCAATCCTAGTTTAGGAGTTCTTAAGAGTGGAGGTCTCAGTATAACGACTCTCAAAACAAGAGGAGACCCTGACTACACTCAACACTAGACACAGTGAATGAGGCTCAAAGAAGGAGAGCCTACATAACATAAGTACTCCTTAAGCGGAGCTCTGGAGAGCGGAGGCTTCAGCAGAATGACTCTCTTAAATGAGAGGAAGCCTAACAACGCTCAACCCTGGTAGGGGAACTCTTAAGAGTGGAGGTCTCAGCATAATGACTCCCTAAAGCGAGAGGAGACCTAGCTACACTCAACGCCAGAGGCAGTTGGAGAGGCTCAAAGAGAGCCTACCTACTCGAACTACTGCCAAAGACGGAGCTCTGAAGAGCGGAGGCTTCAGCAGAATGACTCTCTTAAATGAGAGGAAGCCTAACAACGCTCAACCCTGGTAGGGGAACTCTTAAGAGTGGAGGTCTCAGCATAATGACTCCCTAAAGCGAGAGGAGACCTAGCTACACTCAACGCCAGAGGCAGTTGGAGAGGCTCAAAGAGAGCCTACCTACTCGAACTACTGCCAAAGACGGAGCTCTGAAGAGCGGAGGCTTCAGCCGTATGACTCTCTTAAACGAGAGGAAGCCTAACAACACTCAATCCTAGTTGAGGGAAGCCTAACAAGACTCAGCCCTAGTTGAGGAGCTCTTAAGGGTGGAGGTCTCAGCATAATGACTCTCTAAAATGAGAGGAGACCTAACTACACTCAACGCAAGACACCTTTACAGTACAGCCTACACACTAAAGGTACGGCCTAGGCGGAGCTCTAGAGAGCGGAGGCTTTAGCAGAATGACTCTCTTAAACGAGAGGAAGCCTAACAACACTCACTCAACAAAATACACTTATAATGAAACCCGGTTCCAGACCCTCAGATTGAATCCTCATCATTGGTCCGGCCTCAGAGTCCACTTTTAAGTGCACATGATGAGAGAGGGTGGGCTGAAGTTAGGTACCAATACCAGCTCCAGATGGCTGACCATGTCCGCGCTGGATCTTTCCCCTTAGATCCTTTCTCTTATTTCTGAACTCACGTCTCCTCTGCGACCTACTCCTCCTAGGAGGAGGACCACGAGTAGCCACACTAACCACCTGGCCCTGTCTCCGACTCGCAGACCAGGATGGGCCAGGTTCCCCCTTGTGTTTGGGCGCAGACATAGACCGGCGGGGTATAAAAGACTTATAAGCTGCTGAGCGTGCCTTCGCCTCCCTGAATTTACTGACCACCATCTCAATTGGTGACTGGCGTGTCGAGAAGAAAACATTTCTCTTTCTCCCCAATGTCTGCCAGGTTCACCCACAGATGTCTCTCAGTGGCCACCATTGCCGCCATTGACCTACAGATCGCGGCAGCTGTCTGCTTGGTGGCCCTTTTTCGTGCCTCCACTGCAGGTCTAACCTAGCAGTAGCACAATCCATAACCTCCAGCAGCACATCATACGCGGGGCAGGCAGACTGAGAAGACTCAGAAATATCCTCTTCACCCTCATCAGCCAAATCCTGCTCACCTTGACTGGAAGCCAACAGAGCACTTCCTGCTGGATCAGAGGATGTAAGTGACAGCACATCCTCTTCCAGCAGCCGACGAGCGCAAGAGATTAACCCCTCTCTCGAACTCGTCAGCAAGCTCCATCTGCAGCCTCCTCGCTGCCTCAGCAGCGGCAGGACCCGAGCCGCGGGGGGCAGATGATTGTCCCAATTCCCTCGAGAAAAGGGACAAACGAGAGTGGAGCTTTCTCAATGAGAAATGCTCACAATGAACGCATTCCATTCACTTGAGAACAGAGCGCACGCGCTCTTCGCCCAAACACATAACGCATAGGTTGTGTGCGTCATCTGGTGTCAGATAGCACTGACACGGATCCACACACTTCCTAAAACGCTTCACAATAGACATCGTTCTTACCAAGTCACACTTCAGAAACAAATGACCCTGAAGACAAAAAAAGAGGATGACGTATTCCACAGGTGCTCTTTTATACCCGCAGTCGCTCATTTGCTTACGTCATAGGCTTCCGCCTGCCAATGTGAAGTTCATTGTCGTTTTTTCATTCATGCTTCAGACACCGAACGCACTGAAGGCGTTCCCCTAGCGCCCTCTAGAGGATGCAGCGTGGAGTTCTCTTTCGAAAGGGAACTCACAGTTTGCCTCTTTTCATTTAATTAAAGTCATCCTTTTCATTTAATCCCATAATGAGCACATGGCTAACTCACCCAGGTGAATATTGTGTGCTATGTGTATGTTTTGCAATCATTATAGCTAACAAATGTAGCGAATCAGCTCATGGGGAAATATGAATAATTAATCTAACTTATTCCAGGCACAGAGAGAGGACTAAAAGCTTTCTGAAGGGACTTGGTTAAAAAAGTGCTTTTCATCAGGAGGCTTCAAATTAATATGAACAGTACGTTCTTAATGAATTTCTGTGCTTTCTCCCGCTGTAATGCCGTGTAAGGTTCAACTCCCACACCATCAGAGCTTCATTGGAGGCAAAACCAGAATGCAGGTCATTCTCAAACACATCCAATTATCAGCACTCACTGTGCTATATGAAAACTTTCTCTCAGTAATTGTTTTAGTGGCTGGGAGTCATTTCGACCTGGCACATATAACATGCAGTGTGAATTGGCTACCCAGCAGAGTAAAAGGCTGAATTGCAACCAAGAGTTGCGTGCCGAGTGCCAGCATCAATCACTTCACAGATGCTGCAGCTCCATGTTCACTACTGGTCAAAATTATAGAATAAATAAGATTTTTTAATTTTTGTTTTAAACATTATGCGTACAAATAAAACAGTCATATTGTGAAATATTATTGCAATTTAAAAGAACAGCTTTCTATTGTAATATATATTTAAAATGTAATTTATTCCTGTGATAGCAATATTCCTGTTTCTACTAAGAACACAGCCATATCACCCTGCAGCCCAAGACTGGTTGCCCACTGAAGCTAAGCAGGGTTGAGCCTGGTCAGTACTTGGATGGGAGACCTCCTGGGAAAACTAGGTTGCTGTTGGAAGAGGTGTTAGTGAGGCCAGCAGGGGGTGCTCACCCTGTAGTCTGTGTGGGTCCTAACGCCCCAGTGTAGTGACGGGGACACTATACTGACAAAAAGCACCGTCTTTCGGATGAGATGTTAAACCAAGGTCCTGACTCTCTGTGGTTATAAAAAATCCCATGGCACTTCTCGTAAAGAGTAGTAACCCCGGTGTCCCGGCCAAATTGCCCCTGGCCTTTGTCTATCATGGCCTCCTATTAATCCCCATCCACTTCATTGGCTCTATGACTCTCTCTCCTCTCCACCTGTAGCTGGTGTGTG
>NW_015552549.1:1018023-1025681 GCF_001515605.1 Sinocyclocheilus anshuiensis
ATATAGATATATAGTGGAAACAGTGTATCACAATATTACTGTTTTACTGTATCTTTGGTTAAATGAATGCAGCATGGGCATAAAAGACTTCTTTCAACAACATTACAAATCTTAATTATTCCAAACGTGTGACCAGTATAAACATAGGGTTGTAGTTAAAAGTATTACACTCAGAAAATAGGCAGGCTTCATGACAGCAAATATCTTGGCAGGTAAGTTAAAGACTTCAAATAGACCTCTGGAGACAGGTTCTCCTCTAATGAGCCACAGTTGGTTTCCAATAAATCTCTCGCTCCATATTAGTGCAGCGTGCCTCTTATCACTGTATGCCAGGGCTGTCTCACCCCATAAACCACAGGCAGTGATACACTGAGCATTACCTTTAGCCGTGGATCACTTCATTTCCACTGATCTCAAGAAAAAAAGAGAACACACATGGTATGATTTTTAATTTAATGTTATTGAAAAAAATTGAGGGAACCATTAAAAATATTTGTGGGAGTAGCTGTGATCATAATGTTGAATTTGTCACAGTCTGCTTCTTATGAACTTTAGTGGATAAAGGAGGAAAAATGTTTTAGTAGCACACTGAATGGCTGTTGATTCCTGGGGGAAATCAGCATTGTTTCTTTGCTTGTAATGGCTGCTAGGAGGATGCAAATGACATCTTAATGGTGACCTCTTGCTTTTAAGTTAACTGAGCCCTCATTATAATTAGCTATAGTCATTATAGACCTCATCTCTGTCTTATCATCTGCAGATGTGGTTTGCAGTGCAGCAGATCGTGTGTGTGGAAGGTGATGTGTAAGGTGTTAAGGTGTTACACACTAGCTAGTTACAGTATGTTCAGGAAGGGCTGACACCTCTAATTTGGCAGCTGTTTTCTGACATCCTCACTTGCGTCACACTGGGATTTCCTATTGATTGTTTGTTGCTGAATTAATCTCATGCAACCTCAACTAAGACATTAGTTCTGCACTAATATGCTAGTTAATGAAGCATAAAAATGTTGGACCACAAAATAAGACTATGCTGCTGCTTCTTGCATGCTTATTCATTCTTAAAAATAAAGGTTACTTCAGCTTGATGCCATTAGAGCCAATTTCACAGACACATATAGGTTTTTAGAAATCTATATGCTGGTGTTTTAGGAGTTAATGACATGATGCTTTTTGTCTTATTTTTTAATTAATTTTATAATACAATAAACATGCAGCTCATACATGAATTTACTTAAATACATGTCTTCAGTGATGAGAATGTATTTATTTTATATAAAAACAAAAAATGTGAGGGTGTTACAACTATCCTTAAATAACAATTCATTTAAAAAAAAAGAATGAAATGAACAAAGTTGTTCATTATACAAAAAAAGACAAAAGTTTTTAATAATCGGTTCTTTAATAAAACATAAGATGTTACTATTGAGCCATTGAGGTACCTTTGTTTTTAAGAGTGTTGCTGCAAGCTACACTAAAAGTGAAATAAAGATTGAAATGTCAGCATGTTATCATCGGAAGACCATTCAAAAGCCCATCTGGAACTGTTCTATTCTTGTGCTTGTCTGATTTGCCCAGGCAAATAAAACACCAAGATTGGATAAATTGCTTCATTAACACCTGTTTCTGTGCCATGACATCACTCTACATCTCACATTCCTACATGATTCTGTAAAGGATGAAAAACAGATGTATAAGACGTGTGCAAAGGTCTGGCGTTTTAATTGAAAACAGCTTTCTGCTCTGAATCAATAACTCTAAGTGTCTGTTTTAATAGTAAAACATCAAATGACTGAATTTTAACCAGTAGAATAAAAACTGAAGTCACACAGTTAACTGTTAGTTCGTAGAGAATCCAAGCTCTGTTTCTTAAAGGGATAGTTCACCCAAACGTGAAAAGTCTGTCATTATTTACTCACCCTCATGTCATTGCAAAAAATGTTCTTTTGTCCGAGAAATAAAAAAAAGAATATATTTTGAAGAGTTTTTCCAATTTTTGCCCTCCAAAATACAGTTTCCACTCATTTTTTTCTTTGACAGTCAAAAAAAACAATATAAAAGACTTTTATAAGAATCTCATGTCATCATTTACAGCACCTTTTCTTTTGGGTGAAAACATTTTATGTGTCTCCAGTAAGTGCCATGTAGGCTACATCAAAGCAGCGATTATAAGACCTGGAAACTCCTGGCGAAATTTTTTTTTAAAAAAACACATGATGTAACAGAAGTCCAGAGTGACACCTCCTGCCAGCCTCATCCACTTAATGTCTCTTTGAGTAATTCCACAGACAATTATGTCTCCATTTCTGTTACCATGTATGGCCTCTGTGTACTCCTTTATGACAATGAATCCCCAGCATTTATTCATTCTGCATTTCAGAGCTCTAGGGCTTGTATCTGAGAAGTAAACACAAAAAAAGAAATGAGGGAGTGACAAAGGATGACATATACCATCAGGATTCGGTGCTGGATGGGTCTGATTTCAATATGGGCGGACAGCCAGGATAACAGATGGTCATGTGATGACAGCAGCAAGTCATTTACACTAATAAACACTAGTCCTGTTTCACAAAGGCAACATATTATATTCAGGACCTTAAGGTAGTCTTCTGACATAGAATGAGGCTTTATCTAAAGTGGAAACAAAAGGCTTAATAACAGGATAAGCAAGATTATTGTTTCTGCCTTTGGTTCTTTAACCTATGCCAAACAGACATGCCATTAAAAATTATCTCTTACTTAATTCGATTTTTTTTTTTCAGGCATGACATTGAATTAATGTGTTACATGTCTGAGTGGAATAATCTGATTTAAAATGAGAGAAAAAAGTGCATTCTGTAGTCATTTTAATATGCATTGTGTATACATGTCATTGATAGCCTATGTGTGAAGAGCAACCCGGAGTAGATTAAATACCTCATAGGATGCTTTGGATCTAAATTTATTCGCTCTTTTCATGTGCTCAAATGGTTCTTAGCGGGGTCTTAGCATTAGATTTCTGTGAAATGTGGAGTGCAGAGCATGAAGCAGGTCTTTGTGCTGTACGTCAATAGGGACCGGACATTAGTCACTCTTTAAAGTACTTTGAAAACCTTGAACAAAAAGGGACAAAGTTAATGGAAGTCATTCATCATCAACCCGCCCCCCCCACATGGAAGCTTTATTGATTATCCATTTTGACAAACAAATCCTCCTTTATAGATATTGTATGCAGAACCCAGTTTAAACCAGATCACTCTTCCATCTGCCTCTAGCATTAATTAGAGCAAACCTCATTTAGCACTTCAAGATAATGCAAGATTGTGACAAAAAAGCTTAAAATAAACTAATATAGGTCACTATCCAATGTTAGTAATTTTGCACACAAAGAAACTAGTACATCACAAAAAAAATCCAAATAAATAAATCGAAATCAGTGTTTTGTCTTCCTTTCCATTATAACATCAAATCATCCACGTAAATTTACTTAAAAAAGTAAAACTGCAAGACATTTTCTATTTTTCTATATTTATCACATTACTATAGAATAGTACCCTTAAAGTACATTCTCACAATTTTAGTTCATTGTGTTTTTTCGTATTTTTCTGATGCTCTAAAGTGAAGCATTTTTTTCATGTTATTTCTTCACTACCATGTAAATTAGCATACAGGGTCAATTAAAAATGCATAGATGCATGGCAGGACTACGAGTCACAGCTGGTGGACTGTAGTGTTAAAATCACAAGGCAGTCTGTTCTGGAGGGAGAAAATGAGACACTGGATTACTCTAATGGCAAAATCATTAAGCTCAAGAGAGGCCCTCCGCTCTTACTTTGTGAAAATGGCTCCTGTGTGTGACTCCATAATCTCTCCTCTGAGTGCTTTTGTGGTGTCTCATTTCAGCTCCCCTGTGGCCGTTTGTGTACGCGGCTAGTTGTTTTTGTGTTTCATTGCATATGCAGCAGCGTTAGTCTTCATGTGTTTGTGTCCACGTGCGTCATTGCAGCTCGTCTGTGGTGATAGCTAGTGTTTACATTGTACTCTATTGATGTCTCCCACTCCTCATGTTCAGACCATTACGGCACTATTACAGTGTGAAAATTCTTTGTTCTGCACGGCCATGATGACAGCTGTGGCATGTTGCTGTCAGGTTTAGAGATTTATATAATATGCTGCAGGCTAATAGCAAAAAATGGCAGATGTATCAAATGTGGGAAAGGAACACGGCATGTAGCCATGGGCTGTTTGTTTGACTAATATTTTTCAGATATTTTTCTTGGACTCCGAGGCTGAATAAAACCATGCTCTGATGCTGTGCTGTTTTAACCCCCAGGGCAGGAGAATGACTTTATTGGGGTGTCCTGTGGAGGTCTCTCACAGACCAGTGCTGTTAGACTGTGTGGTGCCATGGTCAGTGCTCTGCTCCTTTGCTGGAGACCTGCGCTTCACCATCAGTTTTGCCTCTTTTCTAAAAATCTTTAGAGAAAGGATGGCGCACTTTTCCACTCACAACATGAGTCCATTATCTAGGAAGCTTCTAAAGAGCTGAGATACTGCAGAGAAGGAGATTTGGCCCGTGACATGAGCATGTGGAATCCAGAGAGAGACATTATGTTCCAAATCGTATATTGACAGAGAAGCCGTATGTGTGCCTGGCAGACGTTTTAAGACTCTTTAAGGGGCGCCAACTGATGCAACACTTTTATTTGTGGTGGAGAGCTGAGCATGATTTAATAACTGAGACGTGCTGCCTATAGCTCAGCCGAGGCTCAAGTGTAATTGAGGTAAATGATTGAATCAGTTTGGAGAGCACTCGTGAATATCAACCAGCGGCTCTTCTTCAGTAGTTCTAAATCACATTTAATAACCAGGCCGTTCTTAAGCTGGTTAAAGTCTTGTGTCCTTATAAAACCTTCTCACGGTGGAATAGACTTTGATTTAATGGTGAGAGGGTCAAAGAATGAGTTGTTCAGACTGGCTGCATGTTTGTTTAAAGCTGCTGATGTTAGGTGAGGTTGTGTTATCTGTTGTTTTCTCCTCACATGTAGGCTAGTTTAACGTCAAAGGCTCAATGTTTTTCCAATAGATGAACCTCTGGAAATCACATCCTCTGAGCCTCTGTAACCTGTAATGTTACAGCTAATGTTTTCACATGGTCTCTCTTTTTCTCCTACTTGCTGTAAATCACTATAACATGTTTGTTTTTCTGTTTTTCTGTCACTGTTTCAGTTCATTTGTGTCATACCAATGTGCTTTTTCCATGTCTTTTTTTAATGTATAAAAATATAAAATCAATAAATTATTAATATAAAATTATAAAATACATTTAGAAATTTGCTTCTAACTGTTCCTAGGTCTAGATTAAAACTTAGGGGACGATCGTGCCTTTTCGGTAGCTGCACCTAGACTGTGGAATCTTTTACCCCTGTATGTTAGAGAAGTTCCAACTATATTTACATTTAAAACTCGGTTAAAAATGCATTTATTATCTCAGGCTTTTAATTCTAATTAAGATTAAAAAAACTTGCATACTTGCCATTTGTAATTTAAACTCCTATCCCTCCATTTTATTTTATTTTATTTTATTTTTAGAAGATATTTATCACTGTAACATGGCGTACGCACTCAGTTACACTAGCTAGGATTATAACATAACCGGCATTATTTTTAATTTAGTACAGTATTGGGACTCTAAGGCCAGAATTTCACTTTTATTCTTTTATATTCATCATACATATTAATCTCTTGATGTATCTTTTCACCACCACTAATGGGGTTCATGGTAAAAACCTTCCCATATTTTCCTCTCTGGTGGGTCCATTTATGTCTAATTTTGCTTTCATTAAAATGAATCCATTCTCTTTTTCCTCTCTTTGCTCTTTCCTAAATGTCACAGCAGGCATATGAACCAATCAATCAAGGGAACATTTACCACTAACGTCATGAATCATTGGCCTTTTAATGTATCAGTCGTATAGCCTCACTCTTCCCATATATATATATATATATATATAACCTAGACATTTATATGCCACCTAATTTACTGTATCCAGGCTGCACTTTTGTTCACAGGCATATGAGGTGAATGAGAATGAATTCTAATGGAATCTGATATAGTAATAAACCTCTGCTCAGAATAGAAACATTTTACAATATCACAGTCTATTCCAATCACATGCTGCAGGGGCTCGTTTCCATACTGAAATAGACATTGCTGAGTTGCAGCTATACACATGCAAAGGGTGAAGTTATTCTTAAGGGGATGTTTTCCACGGAGCACAGAATGACACAAATCATACTCGTGGTGATTCACTGATTGATTTACTCTTCAATGGTGATGACCTACAGAATAGAGGGAAGGTGGCTGATGGGTGCTGAATCTAATACTTTAACAAAGTAGTACTGTAAAAGTATGTGCTGGCTGACTAATGCTATTTATGTATCAGAAATTAATTATGTATGCAGCTATGCTTAGTAAACACTTTAGGATCATTTTGGATCCTCTGCAAACTCTAAAGCTGTTTCTTATGCTGTAATGGCTGTGATTTATCCTTTTGTTTTGCTTTTTTGTTTCAGGAACATACTAATTAATTTGAGGGCTTTGTGCCTTCCCTCCAAACGCTGAAAAAAAGATCAGTCACATCCAGGCGTACATTAAATACATAATTTATTACAGAATACAAATGGCATGACACTTGTATTTCATAAATACCACTAATATAGACAAATATTGTTGAATGTACTTCACTGTAGTTCAACAAAACAGTGATAAATCTTGTGCGAAAATAGCTCAAAGAAATGTAAGTAAACATCATACTGGAACAACATTATATACAGTACACATGCCATGAATTAAGAGTTTCTAAAAAGGTTGTTGAGTGGGAAGCTTTCATTGAACTTTTGCCTACCAAGTGTTCATTTGCATTATGAATTTGAAATCTGCTCTTATATCATTAAAGCAATATTCAGGGCATTTTTAGTCACATCTTCATGCATCAGTAAGAGGCTGCCCACACTGTGTCTGTACTTAACAATGTGACAATTAATCTCCTTCCAGGCAAAGTATGCTTTCCAAAATGTCTGTTTCAAACTGTGAAGCAGAACATTTTAATACCAAAAGGTGCCTTTGAAGTGTCTTGTTCCCTTTTCAGATGTACAGACACAGATGATGGAATGCAATGGTGTGATTAGACTCTACAAATGTGTATGTATTTGTTAAACTTACTATTGAAAAATTACTTAGTGCACATTAAATGCTGAAGGTGGCATCAATATGATGTCTATAGCGTGATTAACTCCAGAGCATTGCTTAATCACTAACATGAAAGTGCAATTCATGGCAATTTGCATGCAATAATCTGTGACCTATGTCTAACTGAAAGACATTTATGAATGTAAACACTGTACTCAACAGGTTAAGCGTGTCCACGGAGAAGGCAATATTAATATATAGTCGTAACACAACAGTAAATCACATTACCACAATCAAAGCAAAGATTGCACAAATATTTCATTTAGCACAACGTGGTACAGGTCAGAGTTTCACACGAGAGGTTACTGTGATCTACTTGCAGAGAAAATCCTTCCCAGAAGGGTGCAGTGTTAACAAATCTGTCACATCCACTTTCACTTACTGAAAAAGGACATGCATGCTTTGCGGTGTTTACAGTGACAGAGCAT
>NW_015552549.1:1025724-1035890 GCF_001515605.1 Sinocyclocheilus anshuiensis
TATATATATATATATTTGGAATATTTACATATACATTGACATTGTTTGACTTATGTTTCCAATGTAAAATCTTGGACAGATTTACAGTGTGCCCTTTTAGGAAGCTGGTTTTAAACTGCACTTTGATGTAATGCTTCATTGAAACAGAAATATTTGTATTTTATCCATGAAAAGTAAACATGTAGAAATGTTTGAAATCCTCAAAGTGTTTTGCTTTGCACATAAAATTGATCAAGACAGCAAAAAGCCACAACTGATATGAAGAGTTTTCCTAAAGAGCAAAGTTCACAGTTTTCGACTGCATAAACAGGCTGCACAGTAACAGAGAGACACTTGCCCTAAATTAATAGTTCACAGACACTGACAAGCATTGAAACGGTTTACCATTTATGCAGTTTATGATATGCATGGAACATTAGATTAAACGCCTGAAATATGAGTGAGTGAGTGAGGAACAGGGAAATTGCTGCGTGCTTTGCACTGCATGCATTAGCTGAGCCTGACAAGAAACTCGATGCCTCCTAATTTGTTTATCTTTCTAGATAAGGTTTTTTTTTTTTAGAGGGAGTCACATAATGACTTTGATAAACACTGAAATTCAGGGATTTACACGGAGGCTTGTTGGACTTTTGTTGCTCATTTGTTGAGACTTGTTGCTCATTTGTATTGGAAAATGTTGTAGGGTGAATAATTGAGGATTTGGCAGCATTCAGGACTGTGCCTGCTGAGGGAACCAAAATGACATAACGCAGATCAAAACGGGCCACCAGAGAAGTTCTGTTATCGTACATGTTTTAAGCAAGAGATACAGATTTTTGTTTATGCTGTGAAAATGCCATATTGTGCATTAGCATAAAATGGTTTATATTTGTTGACTTCCATCTAAGGTTACTCAGCTTAAGAAATCACATGACTAAAAGACTGAACTTTATAATTAAGCAATTTCCTTAAAGAAGCTGGTATGAACATATGGTTTCTCTTCCTCTTTCATTGTGGTAAGAGGCTTTGTTTCTGTGCTGACTTACCAATTGGGTCAGTTTTAACCCAGACATTTTTAGATGTACTCTAAAACAGGGCTGTGGCAGGTGTAAGAATTTTTATGTGGTGTAATTTTTTTCTGTATCATCAGAAATGGCCTGTTTTACAGTAATGAACCTTATACTTTATATGAAGTAATGCTTGTGTTTTGTGCATATGTGAGCCTGAATAACTGAATGATTTAATATTTAATCATCCAAATTTAGCTTACAGTAAGTTACAGTAATAATATTTCAGACACCAATACCTGTTACTCTGTTAATCTAATGAAAGCAAACCATTCTTTAAAACTGCAACTCAGTTCCTCAGTTTAAGCAAGATTACAGAAACATGACTCAGAAGGAATGTCCCTTTAGTGAACAACCACTTCAAAGTGTCTTTTTGCTATCAAAGAAGTACAATCTCTGCAAGCATTTCCGTTCATTTAACACTGACTTGATAAGCATTTTTAGCTTCTAGTTCGCCGTTTTCTTTAGCTGAAACTACTTTTTGAGGGCGCAAACAGTTTTATGAGCGAGGTCATGGTGAAATGAACCGATAGAGCAAGTGAATCTAGAAGAGAAAGCAATGAGGTAGATGAGGAAAACAAACATTTAAAAATGTCCCTTTTTCAAACACACACCCACCGTTGGCCACTTACCAGAGGAGGCATAACCTGTCCTTATGTGACACATTGAGCGGTCACAGTGGAACGAGTCTGGACTCGCAAGGTGATTTACAACACACTCATTATGTTTTTACTGCAGTTCCCATTAGAGTCCGTTTTATCTGCTGACATGCATCCCTCTTTCTCAGAGTTGCCCTCAGCTGGGTCACTGTCTTGTGAGCTGCCTTTGCTTCGCCCTCGGTGCTCACTTTGCCAGCTGTGCCCACTATATGTATATCCATTGACTGGCCTAATGTTAGGGTAGCGCGACCTGTTGAGGCATAGGATCTCCTTGAAAGTGTACCTAAACTCTGGACTTCTACAGTAGATCAGTGGGTTAAAGGCTGAGTTAGCGTAACCTATCCAGTTTAAGATTTTGAATGCAATATTGTTCAGTTCTTGGCCATATATGGCAGTGACCACATGTAGTACAAAGAATGGGAGCCAACACAGCGTGAATATACCCATAATGATGCCCAAAGTCTTCAAAGCTTTATGTTCCTTTAAGCAGAATTTGGGCTTCTTGGCAGTCCTTGCCTCACAGTGGATGCTTGCCGCCTCTTGCTTTTTGCCGTTGTTCTGAGCATGAAATCGTCCCTCACTTTTGTCTATCTTCTTCAGCTGCTTCCTTGCCTCCTGGAAGACGCGGCTGTAGACGAAAATCATGATGACCAGGGGGATGTAGAAAGAGATTATGGATGAGATGATGGCATAAGGGCGATTGGTGTTGAAGTCACAGCAGGTAACATTCTTCAAGCAGCACTTTGCAACATTACTATCGGAAATCCACCAACCCATATGGATGGGTAGGAAGGAAATGAGCCCGGCGATGACCCACACCAGCAGCACAATGATGCGAGCTCTGCCCTTGGTCAGTAAGGACTGGTAGCGGAAGGGGGATGTTATGGCGATGTAGCGATCCAGAGCGATGACACAGAGCGTCTCGATACTGGCTGTGACGCACAGAACATCGGTGGCCGTCCAGAAATTACACCAGAATTTGCCAAAGTGCCAAGTGTCAAGGATGATGAAAATGGCGCCAAAAGGCACCACCACCAATCCCATGACCAGGTCTGCACACGCAAGTGACGTAATGAAGCAGTTTGTGACGGTCTGAAGTCGTTGGAAGCGGCCAATGGCTGTAATCACTAACACATTGCCGAAGACGATGACCAGAACAAGAATGGACATGAGTGTGCCCAGAATCACCATCTGTGGTTCACCAATGTTGGAGGAGTTAGATGTTAAATTCTTACACTCGTCAGGTGCAGGGGAAGGTGTGGTTTCCATGACCTGACAGAGATTGAAAAGGAAAAGCAGAAATATGCTGAATTAGTTAAAAAAAACACACACAAAGGCTTGTGTACTGAAAATGTAAAAATGTAAACAGTAATTAAACAAGTTGTAAAAACAGTGCAACTCAATGCAAAGATAATGCTTTTTTTTTTACAAACCTCCAAAAACGGCTTCCAACTCCACTCCTCCTTCCATATAAAGTTACAGTATGCTTTTAAGGTCTGTAGGTTTGTTACAAATAAGTAGATCCTTCCCACATTATGGCTTTCTCTTGTGTGCTTATCTCTCTCTCACTTTTGCTCTCTCTTCCTCTGTCACCACAGCAGTCTTCTCAACTTTTCTCAGACACAGTCACTCTGTTGAGCGGTGTTACGTTAAGTGTGGCTCCCAGGCTATTTGTCAGAGCCCTTATAACATTCTGTGATGACATCATAGCTGACTTCCAGCCAATGAGCTGAGAGTGAGTTGAAGGCTGCACTGCTGCTACAGAATTAACTAACAACATTCTGACAGCTACAGTGAGACTATTTGAATTGTATTTCAAACAGTTAATGCAGACTAGTTTTAAATATTTTTTCTGTTCTGATACATTGTTTCTGGCTTTTATGAAAGTTTGTGTTCTGTAACTCATGAAATTCATTCATGTAAGTGCTTTGGCACTGACAAGACTATATATATATATATATATATATATATATATATATATTCGTTCTCGTGTGAATGACAAACTGAACTTAACTGATATTTTTATCAAAAGCGACTTATAGAAGAAAATAAAGGAACATAAGGAATTTGTCACAGAGCCGACAATATTAGTGTACCATCCGAGATTTATTGGAAAGCTAGGAATCAAGCTAGACCAGAGGTGAAATGCAAAGAATATGAGGAAATTTCTATTTGTTTGTTTGTTTGTGTGTGTGTATCTGCCTTTGAGGTTGTGGACTCAAGTTCTTGTGCTTCAAATTTCAGTGCTTTAAATTTCGAAGGTCTGCTTTGGTTTTGTCCATGATTCAGAGATGAAACTCTGAGCACGTCTTCATTTGTGAATTTTGTGAAACAATGCCCATATCATTGTTTGAGTTGCTGGCTTTGCTTCCTGTGGGTCAGACCTGCTGAGCAGGTCTATACAGTCTTTATATGCTAGAGAGAGTAAAAGATCTTAGTGCCGATTACTATTGTCCATGTATCATCTGAATGTCCAGAATCATGCCTCCAGCACCACTAAAGCCCAAATACCTTTAGTGTTTTTAGCTTATTATATAACTCAAATGTAAAAAAACAAACAGTCATGCTTAAAAATGAAAATCACCCAAAAATGAAAACACCCCATGGTTTCAAACCTGTATGATTTTTTATTTATATATATATATATATATATATATATATATATATAAAAGGTTTGGAACACAGTGAAGGTGAGTAAATGTCTTTCAGTGTTTTAAAATCATCACATGTTCAAAAACATATTATTTAACTTTTTTTAGTTATTGACATTATGTTCTTTGAATATGTTTTTATATGTATTATATATATTTGTGACATTTAATGACCTAGAGTGGCTACACAGTCAAATGCAAAGGTCAAGGTCAAGGTCAAGGGCAAGTTTATTTATATAGCACCTTAAAAGCAACGTGTGCTGACCAAGGTGCTGCACAGCCAAAAAAAAACAAAAACATATTGACCAACAAATAAAAACATCATAAAGACACATAAAATTTAAGATCCTTAAAATCTAACTATATAAATGAAAAGTAAAATATATATATATATATCACCAAACAAAGAAAACATAAAAAAACAAAAAAATACAAAGACAAATATAAAACAAAACAAACAAACAAAAAATACAATTGTGCTGTTTATTATAAATCTTGCAGTTTTCTTCAGCATATAGCCATATGTACTGTATGTGGCCATGGTATCAGTTTTACTGTAGAGTTTGATTAGTCTTACTGAATGAAAATTAGTGGGTGGACTTTGAGTACCCTTGGAACATGGAGATATGAGTAGTGATCAATAGCTTTCTTCGCCACTTTCTCTACTATGCGTGGTTTGTCTATGTGCTCTCTGATGGCCATGTACTGTGTGTTACAATATGGATATGAGGTGAAGATCAGATAAGATGTGGCAGTGTCATGTCTGCAGAGATATTAGAGGAGGGGTCTGTGAATTTGAGTAAGATGGCTTCTTTTGAAAGTTATTGTGGAGAAGGAGGATGTATGTAGAAGTGGGAATGAATGGGACTACAGCAGGGGTGCCCAATCCTGCTCCTGGAGGGCCACCTTCCAGCAGAGTTTAGCTCCAGCCTAATTTAACACACCTGAACCAGCTAATCAAGGTCTTCAGGATCACTTGACAACTTACAGAAATTTCATGGGAGCAGCAGATTTAATTTGTTTTTGCCATCTGTGGTTTCAGACTGAATAAAGAAGCTGCCAACAACAAAGGGTGTGGTGCTTGTTTGTTCAGTTGTCAAATATGTGATAACTTAATGATTAGTTGTTGAGTCAATAAATCTAGATTTTTTTGTTCTCAAGCCACTGAACTCTGTGTACCAACTTTGTTTTAGTCATATATAGATATAATTTTATAACATTTCTTTCATTTAAGTTATTAATCTAATATTAATATTTAACTAATTATTATTTTAATGAACAAAACTGTTTTAATGTTAGTTTACAGTAACACTGTTGAGTACAATGAGGCATTGTCTCTGTCTCTGCGTTATTTGAGACTTCTGTTTATGGAATGCTTGGTACTGGTAGTTCCTGAAAAAGACAGTTTAAAAGTAGCTTGTTTGCCACCAGTTCACAATGGTCCATCTTTTTCAATGAAAAAAGCAATCTAATACCATGACCAATTGCTTGACCAGCATAATCGCATAATCGTTACATAATAATAATCGTTGAGGGTTCAGTCTGGACTGATGATCCAAAAACTGTGGTAAGAGTGATCTATGAACTGAAAAATAACTAAGAATGCATTGCACAGCAGAGCTCTTAAGCACAAATTGCTCCAGGTCCAAGTAGTAAATGTACTGATAAGTGCTCTGGGTAACAAAACATGTCTGCTAGATAAGTTACAGTATATAAAGTTAAATACCTTAATTTTTAATCCCTTTGGAGAAACTGGTCATCCTGAAATTAATCAGAATCAGAATGAGCTTTATTGCCAGGTATGTTTACACATACGAGGAATTTGTTTTCGTGACAGAAGCTTCCACAGTGTAACAGAATGACAGTGACAGAACAAAAAACACAGATAATAAAAAATAGAACAAGTAAATAAGGAATAAAAATATATAAATTGACAGTTGTATGTGCAGGTATATTACAATAGACAGTTTTTGTATGTACAGGTACTGTATATTATGTGCGATTCAATGATGGCGGAGTAGAACTGTTTCAGCAACTGTTAAACAGGAACAACCAGGAATTAAATTCCTTTCCCTTCAAGTGGGACAGATCGAGAATGTTAAACATGACCATGTCAATAGGGCAGTCGTAGCCTAAAGATTAGAGTGTCGGACTTGTAATCCGAACGTTGCAGGTTCGAGCCTCAGGTCCGGCAGGAATTGTCGGTGGGGGGAGTAAATAACCAGTGCTCTCTCCCACCCTCAATACAACAACTGAGGTGAGACCCTTGAGCAAGGCACCGAACCCCAACTGCTCCCTGGGTGCCGCAGCATTGGCTGCCCACTGCTCCTCCGGGTTTGTGTTCACGGTGTGTGTGTGTGTGTGTGTGTTCACTGCTGTGTGTGTGCACTTTGGGTGGGTTAAAATGCAGAGCACTAAATCCAAGTATGGGTCACCATACTTGGCCACATGTCACGTCACTTTCTCCTCTATTGAACATCCAGACTGTCCATCTGGTTTCTGTCAGGGAGAGCGAGGCGATTGGCCGTCTCATGGCTGCCACATGAATTGTCCCGAGAGTTAGTGTGACAAAGTCGGATTTAACAACTAATATATTTTTGGAATGGTAAATAACTTCCAGTTGGAGTTTAGTGTAAATTTCCAACGTGTGCAGTCCATGTAATTCTGCTGACGGTGTGTCCCGTGAGTGTGTCCCAGCATCACAACTTTGTATGTGCACTTGGATGGGTTAAATGCAAATTCTGAGTATGGGTCGCTTCACTTCACGTCAACCAAACTTTACATATCAAATTTTATGCAAACAGGGGTGTCTTTGATGAATGTTTATAAGAACAGCATTTATCTAACATAGAAACAATTTGTAACATTATAAATGTATTTACTGTCATTTCTGATCAATTTAATGCATCCTTTCTGAATAAAAGTATTCATTTATTTATCATTTTAAGCACAAACATACAAATTCAGGCAGTTTATATATATATATATATATATATATGTATGTGTGTATGTGTGTGTGTCTGTGTCTGTGTCTGTACACACACACACACACACACACACACACATAAATACATGTGACATATAAGGAGCTGTTTCACTGATGTGGACCTTTGAATCTGATGTAGCTATCTATTCTTTCTAATAAAAGCAAAAAGCAAAGTTGTTAATATTTCTCTGAAAAATAGAGCAAATGTTCATATTCCATCTGGATTTTTAGCCTTACTAACCTGTACAAAGGCTAAATTTGCATATGGAGTATTCTGTGAATCCATGATTCATAATACAAGATTGAATTCTGTTGAAGTCTGTATATTGTGGTTTTTGGGAATCAGTGACATTTTTACAGTTGGCTTCACTCCCTATCGAGTACGACTAGACAGGCCTTATATGTTGTATGAGTAATCTTAACCAATCGCAGTGCTGAATACTGATGTGCATGTGGACAGATTCTTTGGAATCAACTGTTTATTTTCCTTATATCTCTGTGACCTTCCGGATATAAATAAATTCCAACACCCCCGTCATCAGGAAATCCAGATGCTGGCTGGCAAAGTTATAAAGGGCACTGGTAAAAAAGAAAAAATGGATAGAGAGGTCTTCCAGAATGTGCTCTATGGAGACATGGCCGCCAGTGAATTCTGAAGAGGGAGCTGTGTTTTCATGTTGGTTCTAATTGGCTTGGTATGTATTGGCTTAACATCATAAGGGCTGTGTCTCGCTGTAGGCGTTGATACTCTCAGAGTATGAGAGCTGAATTCCTCAAGGAGAGGAGGAGCATGTGGAAATGTCCTAGAGGAGAGAAGTTGTTTTTTAATACCAATGAGTCGGACAGTTGCAGGTGGGAAGATGGTGTTTTTAGAGTAAGAAAATAATAAATTGGCTTTAGTTTTTTTTCTGTATTATAATTCCCAAAAAGCTAATGTTCCATAACAAATCAACAATTATGAATGAACTTCATAATTTATCACCTTTGGCCCACCTTCCTGAAACACTGCCATTGCTGCCATTTGAATGAAGGATTGTTGTATACCACTTGAGTGCCCAAACTGCAGTTTCCATTGAACAGAATGCAATAATAATAACTTGCCAGATTACTATGACACTAGATTGTATTTTATATCAGTCTTCTGCCAGATCCTGCAAGAGAACCAAGCAACCTGTCCTGAAAATAACAAGTGCAAAGTCACTGTATGTATTTATGCATGTATATTGTGTGTTTGTTTGTGTGTGCATATATGTCTGCCTGCACCTATTTTGTCAGTCTTAATCTATGTCTGTCTGTACCTATTTTGTAAGTCTTTGCCTCTGACTAATTTTTTCCTCATCCAGTCTTATCAGCACCATATAGGGTGATGGCGAGTGTGTAGATGAGAGGCAGCAAGTTTCTTTTGGACAGACAGAGGTTATCTACAGGAAAACCCGTAAGCACATTTAATTCGCAGTCATTTACGTGGCATTACTCCCTGCTTCTGTGAAGTATTTTAAAAGCACTGTATCATTTGTTTTCATACCCTTTAAACTGTCAGCTGACTTTATTATACTGTATGGAACTGGGTTTGACATTAGTGGTTATGAAATGGTCTCAAGAGTTTCCTTATGCCTGGTCCTTATAAGGGCTTTAAGCCTTTACATGAAGGTGCTAGTGATATTGAAGATACATTCAAGGACACATCAAAAGTGAACAAAAGCATTGTAGGGAAGCTCAGCTTCAGGCCCTTAATAACAAGCTTTCCAGTCTTGTTATGAGTGTGAACTACCTATATGGATAAAATTACCTGAAGCTACTGGCTTGATATACTGGAAGAATTTTCATTTCTGCTTTTTCCTCACCTTATTTTTTTAAAGCAATAACATGTTGCTGCTATTTTCACTTTCCACTCTTACATGTTCAAAGAATAAAAAGTAAATCTCTTAATATCATTGCTAAGTGAGTATCGTTACTGATTTCATAAACATTATTAGTAATTTTTTTTATACTTTTGTATTGGTTTTAAGTGATCATTTCTTTTTCACTTTAAATATACAGTAAATATATTGATATATGCCGTCAGTAATTGATCAGCTTATCATGAAATTAATTTAATGCTACTATTTGTGTGTGTGTGGGGGGAGGGGGCTCTTTTTAAATACATTTCCCATAAAGTTATAATAATAATAATATATGATAGCAATGTTTTTGGTATTGCAGTGTGGCAACTGTACGGCTGGGTTAAAAACAACCCAATTTGGGATATTTTGGCAACCCAGCGCTGGGTCAAAAAGGGACGAACCCAGCGCTGGTTTGTTTTGACCCAACAAGTTGAGTTATATGTTTGACCCAGCATGCTGGGTTGCTTTTTTATGGTTTAAATTTACTACACTGCTAGGCTAAAATGAACCCAAATCAAGCTAGGCATTAAACCTACAAATCTAGTTCATTTTAAAATCACTTTTACACACACAGAATGACTATCAAAAGGTAAATATTTATAAAAACAACAAGAGAAAACAGTCAAAAGTAACATGCATGTAAGAAGAAATGCAGAAAAGTGGCATTAACAGCTACAGAGTTTATAAATGAAGCATTGAACATTTGTTGAATATAACTTTTAATATCAAATTTGACTTTTTTGGGAAATTTTATATATTGTATAAAAATATTATACAAAAACACTATTATACAATAATTGTACAATTAGGTAATAGTTAAGTTCTTTACAAACTATTCTGGCATGACAGTACACAAATAAACCACAACATTAACACTGATATTATAACATTTAACAGAAGCATATGTGTGAAAGAATGTGAGCATGTGTATGAATGACAGA
>NW_015552549.1:1041395-1048895 GCF_001515605.1 Sinocyclocheilus anshuiensis
AATATTATACAAAAACACTATTATACAATAGTTGTACAATTAGTTAATAGTTAAGTTCTTTACAAACTATTCTGGCATGACAGTACACAAATAAACCACAACATTAACACTGATATTATAACATTTAACAGAAGCATATGTGTGAAAGAATGTGAGCATGTGTATGAATGACAGAGTGTAAACTCCATTTCTACTAAACAACACAGAACAAGCATTTAACATTTTGTTTTTACAAATGATACACTTACAGTTTGTTTCATAGTCTATGAATACAGATCATGCATCGCTGCCAATTTTCATGATCTCTTTAGCATAATTGATGTAGTCATGAAGAAGCCCCATTAGCACAGCAAAGGTATGTGAGATTTTTTACATTATCCAGGGCAGCCTCCTCCTTTAAAACCACTGTTGCAACAGTTTGGGGGAAAAGTCATTCTCCTCTTTGATCAGCATTCATCCCAGTCACCACCTGTTCTTCATCAGTTGTCTAAAAAGAGAAAAACATTTACAATTTACTTTTAATTAATTAAAATAATACTTTAATTAACAATTAATTAATAATTAATAATTAATTTACTACTCTAATAGTAGTAGTAGTCTAGTATTTTTTTTTTTTTTTAATTGATAACATGATGGAATTATGAAGTTTACTTGCCTTAACTGTCTTTCCCTCTCTTCTGAAGAAGCTGAGAAAATCGCCTCCTCACACAAGCAGGGTTCTGTGTCATCAACTCCCGGCGCGGGCACAATGAAGACACAAAGCTCAACATGTCTGAAATATTACATGCAAAACATTACTTTAACAATTATCACTTCATCAGCCTCAAAATAATCTAGTCTTTATTACATAACGCCGTTTCCTTTAGGAAACTACATTCAATTTAACCGCGAAAAAGAAGATAATGTACGTTACGTTAATTAATACATTAATAACCCTCTATTAACACCTCAAAAAGTGTACATATTGTAAAATCTTATGTAAATATGGCAATGACGTTATATTAAAAGTATCTCTTCCGTTCAGTAAAAGAGGCCGTTAAGACTATTTCTGAGGTAAAAACCGCATCCGTGTATTTTTCAATATAAGCTCTTTTCGGACTATTTCCGCCTTCCATGAAATCTCAAAATACTACCGGATTCAAACAATGAATGGTGACTTTACATTTTTAATCTTTACTTACCATAAACCGTCTTTCACTCGCTTCCATCTTAAGACGCTGAAAAAATGGCGGCTTCTCGCACTGGTGTCGTCCGATGTTAACGTGACGTGCGTGCTCTCTTTCACGTCCATGTTCCCAACCCAGGGCCGCTGGGTTATAGATCAAGACCAATTTTCATCCCAACGTCCTTACCCAGCAGGCTCAACCCAGCTTTTGGGTTGAAAAAACAACCCAGCGTTTTTTAGAGTGTATAGTGTACAGTCTATAACCATTATACAGAATACAAAATATAGGTCATAGGTCAAAAAAGTATTTTGCCATTCAATTATATTGTAATGTGCTTTTAAATGTCCCAACCCAGCACCGCTGGGTTATAGATCAAGACCAATTTTCATCCCAACGTCCTTACCCAGCAGGCTCAACCCAGCTTTTGGGTTGAAAAAACAACCCAGCGTTTTTTAGAGTGTATAGTGTACAGTCTATAACCATTATACAGAATACAAAATATAGGTCATAGGTCAAAAAAGTATTTTGCCATTCAATTATATTGTAATGTGCTTTTAAATGGCAATTTTTTTTTTTTTTTTTACAAAAAAACTTTTAAAAGGAGTAATTTTTAGAGACTGGACTATAGTGATGGTAAGAGGTAGGGATGCACCGATACCGATACTGGTATCGGTATCGGGCCCGATACTAAGCTCCTGTACTCGTACTCGTACTCGTTAAAATGCCCCGATACCAAACGCCGATACCACACAGGTGAATCTAACAGCTTGTGTGAAATGCGCTAGGCTGTACTATTCGGCATCAGTACAAATACGTGCACGCGTTGCTCGTGTTTTGCTAGCTTGATTGTTTCTGCATTATATGAGTGGCTTTGGAATATAAATCGTAAACTGTGATAATGGGAGAAATGTATCTATTTGATAAATAAAGTTAACCAACTAACATTATACATACTCTTTTGGTTTCTGTACCCAATATTTAAAAAATTTACAAATGCAATAAAAATATCGGTATCGGTACTCGGTATCGGCAAGTACCAAAAATAAAAGTATCGGTATCGGGCGAGTACTGGAAAAAGTGGTATCGGTGCATCCCTAGTAAGAGGCCAGGCAGAGAATGAATGATTCTGAGGTCATATATGTGTGTGGAATGGAATGAGACAATGATGTCACAGACACACTGTACAACAAAAAAGTCAGTGAGATACATTTTATACCAAGAAATAGACAAATTACAGATAGCGATAGAGCGAGAGACTTGTAAAGGGTAGTTGAATGCATGACAGTGGGGGCAGGGCTGTGAGCCAAGATGAGCACAGTAATGGGCCCAAGCAGGAAAGGAAAAGACAGTATAAACAAGTGTGAGATGTCACAGAGTTGCCCTACTTTCTGCAACTGTTGTTGAGAGATATATACGTAAATGTGCTGGAGTAGCACACAGATGGTCGTGTCATTTCCTCCCCTATTCTCTCAGGATACCTGGGAAATATCCGCTCTTGGATAAGAGTTGGAACACTCATTCATTCTTGGTATACTTTCATATTAAAAAGATAAAAATCGGGCTAATTTTCCTATTATGTTGTGATGAGGTGTTGCTTCCGTCAAGGAAATGGCATTGGAATATCAAACAAGGGTTTTAATTAAATTAAAGTAAATTTAATTAAATGTTTTCTATTCAATTAAATGCATATTTTTTTCTGTGTGCAATGCAAATGTATAAAAAGTGAGAGCATTCCTTCATCGACTATGTTGTAGGCAGTTTGTCCTCAAATTCTTTCAACAGCGCTTGAGGCAGTGAACACCTCGTGATGACTAGGTGTTTTTACATGGAGGCTTTAACCCTCTACAGCACAGCGTTGCCCTCAGGCAATGGAAAGTTTTCTTAAGCCCCATATTCAGTACATGTTTCTTTAAATGATTGCAACAAATTAAAATGGTCAAAAAGTATCAAAGAACAGTCTAATAAGGTGTGGGAGTCACTATCAAGCACCATTTGAAGACGGGATGTCCTCTTCTGACACATGGTCACAGGAGCACATGGTGTGAGAAGAAGGCAAGATCATTTGCTTTAATCTTATTCAGGGTTTGAAATTAACTCCCGCCAACCCGCCAAATGCGGGTAAAAATCAGCTGTGGCGGGTAACGCTGTCAAATCACTAGCCAATTTTGTGGGTTATTTTTCGTAAGTTATGTTTACTCATTAATTTCTTGGGGAAGTTCATGCAAGCCAAATCTGCGCAGGTTTAGCACAAATACTGAACTCGTGAGACATCATGACATTATCGAGTATATTGCAAAAGCTAAACAAAACACACCTACAGAGGTGTGCATACGCGACGAGATAAAGTCTGGTTAGAGTAGACCAACACAGACTTTAGTGCGCGTGCGCTTTTAGAGTGGTTCTTTCACTGCATGATTCAGTCCATTTCAATCCCTGATCTTATTTAAAATGACATGAACTGTACATAAAAATATATGTGTGTATGAGAGAAGGCTTTTGTCAGGATTTATGAAGTTTTTATTTTATTTTGCATGTTCAGAAATTCAGTTTTTCTTTTCGTTGCCTCAGGGCAATGTTGTGCGATAAGGGGTAAGGAAGCAGGGGTCCTTCTAACCAGGATGTCCACTTGGACAATAATGTGTGACAAAAAGGGAAGATGCAGGGTTCCTGGGTGCACAGGAACATCCAAAGTGATGTGCAAAAAGTGTAACACACCTCTGTTTCACAGCAGAGAAAAAGTGAAAAAAAAGAAAAGTTTGATCAATAAAATGTTCCCAAATAAACCAAGAAATGATGTGGAATCAATTGTATCATATACCATAGTACATGATAAAGCAGTAGAGGGTTAACTAAACCTGTAAAGCAGTAGAGTTAACTAAAGTCAACAGACACCACCTGTATTTAGCCTTGTTTTGGTAGCCCTTTCCAAGTCCATCACATTGCAATAACAGACGCCTCTTAGCTCAGAAATGTTATTTTTAGAAAATACAAAGTTTACTATTGACAAATGTGCACTTATCTTCCTTAGTTACTAGTTAACCCCATTGCTTAAGTTACCCCATTTCCAAACGAGTGTCGTCAAAAAAAAAAAACATGAGATTCTTGATAAGAATCAAAACTATGCCTCAGTTTAGAACTTGTTTGAGACATAGATAAACACATTTCAGCTTTGTCTGCAATATAAACAGTTATATTAGATTACAACAGATTCAGCTTGTTTTAATAGTATGCTGTTTTTTAATCATTTAAATTTGGCATGAAATGGTGACTTTAACAGTAGTCAACACTCAAATTGCAGAAACCTTCAAGAAATTTCAGATCCACAGTGTTAAATTTTTTTGTACTGTATTATTTGTACTGGACAGCATTCAAAAATCCTTGGCATTGAGCTCCCATAAAGGCATTGTAAATAATAATGGGATTTTGTCATGGGATCATGGGAAATTGATTGAATTTCATTAATATAATTCACATCCCGATGAGAGGAGGGGCTAGAGTGAGTGAGCAGCAGTCGTACACTAAGTGTGAATCTGTAATGTGTTTTTTTGGGAATGACAAGAGCGGCCATGATTAACTGACGTAGATGAGAATAAATTGGACTATCAATAAATAAACAGCACTTCATTCCTGCAGGAATCGACCTGCGGTGGGAATAAACCATCAACAGTGCCGTTCTCAGCAATGAATAAATTTCCAACATTTAAAGATGAGAATGGACTTCATAAAAAGCTGTGTGTGAGGACATACATTATGAATGCACCTAAGCCTTTCACCAACATTATTTGATTTTCATTATTCATTTCAAACTGTTGCATATAGATTTTCGACTGAAATTAGTGACTGCCTGTGGGGACAGATTTAGTGATTCCCTTTTGTTTTGCCAAATTAATTGGTATATATTCAAGCCATATCTAATAATTACATTTAATGTTTTGGTCACTGCACAGACTGAGGCGATCCATTAAGCGTATAGATGACGATAAGAAATAAACAAGAACATTCATTTATGTGTACAAACCATGAAAAGATATTTCTGTTTTGTCAGAGGTAATGAAACAAGGTCAGTCTTTTTATTGTGTTCATGTTTTCCTTTCTCTGTGTTGTGGAAATACGATATCTCCCATTTTCTCTTGAACTTCCCTGTCTATCAGATACGTCCTTGATGTGGCCACACCCAGTCTAACCTCCTGATCCTGCTGCATTCTGGTTTTTCAGCTCGCCAACAGTAAAAGGTTGTTTTTGTTGCTGTGTAATGGGCACCTCTCCAACATTTATAAAAAGCAGTGAGCCATTTCGTGCAGTTCCTCTTTGTAGAGGAAGAGCAGAAGCAGGGGTTGCTGTTGGTTGAGGAGGGCTCTCAGCGGGTGAATGCACATAGGGGTAATCGTGCATGCAGTTCCCACCACATATGCCTTTTACTCTGCAGCACGGTGATGTGATTACTTATATTTATCTATAATTTTCATTTGTAAAAGGAATAGATAGATACATACTTAAATATATAGGTCTATGTATGTATTTTCTCTCTCTGTGCAAGACCGGTTAGATTAATCTTTGTGTCCCTATACATTAGCTTTAGCCATGCTAGAATGGCTTTGTACCCCAGGCAGTGCAGATACATTCAGGTAGTGGTTAGTAGTCCTTTCGATCTGAGAACCTCCCTTATGGCAGGGTGTCACCACCGCTGAGAAAAAGAACATCCTGTGTTTTCTGTGCAATTTCTGCACTTTTATTATTTGAACTTAGAGGTCTTTGACTTTAGGTGACCCAGGAAGCATTTAAACAGAATGTGAAACATTTCTAGTGTATTTTAAAGAATATAACCATAAGGCTTTTAAGAGTATGGCAGTAAATCTGTCAGCATTCAGCACCTGGGTGCTATTAAGATCTGTTTTATGCGATTCCAGATTCACAACACCTGCATTAGCAGACCAACAGCGAACTGAACATATGTAGAGATTAAATAGCACTGCCTATATTGCATTCCTGTCATTCTTCAAATTGGTTTAAAGACGATGAAAGAACATGAATGGAAACATTTTGCACTAGAACTATAAATATGCTTTGCCCTAATTAAAATTTTACAATGACATACTGATACATATAATCTTTGTTACTTTTTATAATTATAGTGGGTATGATGTCACATTTCAAATCAGGTTTAGTACGGTATTTCCAATGCCAACATTTTTTAAAGTGTCAAATCCGAAGAACTTCGCGGTGGAGAACTTACTGTACTGCGAGATACTATCTCAAATGCTCATGTCATTTGTTTTAGAATAGAATGTTCATACTATTGTTAGAACAAATATTTTTTGACATGTCACAGGACAAGGATCATTAAGGAAGCAATGACAGGACATGATGGAACTTGCCCCAGTGCATCGCATTAGATTTGTGCATCATGACAGTAATACCCAAGGCATGGAAAGGAATGTTCTGTTCACATAATCTCATGCACCCAGCAAACCATCATTTTAGCAAATAGATTAGAACTATCACTTGAATAACAAGAAGATTAAACATGATTGAAGCTTATATGAAAATCCAAGCACAATGCTAGTTTTTAGTGTTTTTGTTCTTACGTTTTGTTCACATACATGAGGACATGAGGTCATTAGATGTAAAATCCAACAGAAATCAATGTGGAATTCCTTAGTATAGAAAATAATCTTTAAATAGACCAATTTAGAGTAGACGTCACAGTTACGTCACTTGCAGCTGCGCGCGCATAGTGGTTGCAGAAAAACACTGGGAACAAGTGGAGGTAAATGGGTAAAATCCATGGAATAAAAGAAAACAATATTTTTGTGCCTTTTGATGTCAAGATGGCAAATAATTTTTATAGAATACTGTCGTCATCTGAAGCTAAACGCAGACGTTTAAATGGACATACTATGGATGAAAACTGCTATGATTACTCTACTTTTAAAGCATAAATTCGATTTAAACAATAGGTCTACATAATATTCACATATGCTGTTCATAGGGGACATATTGTATTAGCCCTACAGTTACAGCATGAAATATTATTTAAACCTTACTATTAGAAATATTATTTAAACCTTACTATTAACATTTTTACATTACATTTATTTACTTTATCTCACAATTCTGACTTTTTTTCTCTCGCAAATGCAAGTTTATATCTCCTAATTCGGACTTTATAACTCGACTTAACTCAAAAATAGTGAGTTTGTCAAATCTGAGGGAAAAAAGCCAGAAGAGCCGAGGGCAAAAGAGAGAATGAAGAGTTGTATTTCCTTATTAGAATTGTGAGATATAATCTCGGAATTGCGAGAATAAAGTCATAATTTTGAAATATAAAATCAAA
>NW_015552549.1:1051400-1063810 GCF_001515605.1 Sinocyclocheilus anshuiensis
TCTCTCTCTCTCTCTCTCTCTCTCTCTCTCTATCTCTCTCTCTCTCTCTCTCTCTCTCTCTCTATCTCTCTCTCTCTCTCTCTCTCTCTCTCTCTATCTCTCTATCTCTCTCTCTCTACCTCTCTATCTCTCTCTCTCTCTCTATCTCTCTCTCTCTTTCTCTATCTATCTCTCTATCTATCTGCTCCTCAAATAGTAGTGGAACATTACTATAACTGTTGTGATGAAATGCAGCTGTGGTTTCCTGAAGTTAATTCTGAGAAACGCCACTTGATATTTAGATTATTGGTGGCTTAAAACGTTTTTGGGGTCACTGTTGATCAAAGAAAACATTAAAAACACATAACAATATGATTATGGCATTAACTAAAACATTGAAACCTTTTAATTTTGATGTTGAATAAAATGTACCTTTGTGATTAAGGGGAAAAATCATTTATCAAGTATTTTTCTATAACAGCAGCAGATCACTTTGTGTTGAACTGCTTACTCTGGCCTTGAACAAGAACAGGATGTGGGATGAGGTCTGAGCAAGGCTGGATCACATAAAAGGAGAACAATGAGTAATTGCTAAATACATGTACTGTGCATTGATCAAACCTATACTTCCTATATAATCGTCACTTTAGGTGGTGTGGAATGATTTTAATAAGCCCTTGTTTCATACATTGCATTGGAAAATACCCTCTTAGGCAGGACTTGGCTCCACCTAGATAAATACCACGCATACCATTACATACAACATTAAAATGATGTCTCATGACATTGGCACGATTCAGTTGTTCAACTTGACAAAAGAAAGTTTGTGTCCTCAGCATTGCTACTTCCATATTCTACAATAAGGGACTAGACTAGCACTGTACTTTCTGAAAATTTAGACTGAAATGATAAAAGTATTATAATCAACTGCTGCATATGATGGTCATAAAAGCTAGTGACCGGAAAATTCACCTCATCCAGCCTGCTGTCTGGATAGAATACGTTCCAACATCTCTTAGCAAATAGTCTGTCCTGCTTTCTATAAGCCATCTGTCATCAGTCTGTATCTACAGCTCATCGAAGTATCCAGAAGAATTTTCTAGGGAGTGTTATCACGTTTTACAGTAGAAAAAAAAACTGCTTTCTAAAATAAATCATATGGTGTCTTTTATTAGGTTTAGTTCTCTGAAATGATGATAAAGAACTAGTATTTGCAATCTTTAGTCACACTCAAACTCAAAAGTTCCAAACCTTAGAGAGATGCCTCATTGCATACCGCAATGAAAAAAAAACAAAATTCTAAGTTCTAAATAATACAAAGATTATTGGAGTACATTTTTTCAAGAAAATACTATATACTAAAAATACTAGATTTTCTACTTCAAAGTTTCATGTTTGATTCAATGTGTTACTTGCCATTTCTTTGTAATTCTTTGTGAAATTTATTAGCAATTTCTGAGTGAAAATTGTTTCTACAACAAGTGATTGCCATAAAGATTTCATACAAATCCTTAATGTCATTTTCATACAAATCCCTTTGTATGAATTCATATGAAAAACATTGTAAAATACTACATTTTCTCATGAAATTGGATTTTTATATTTTATTTTATAGTATTTTATAATAATGCAATCCAAATTTATTACTGTTTCTCTCCCCTCTGCCATCTTACATTAATTCCACCAGAGCTTGTTGCAGTGCTGTTGTATGTGATGCTGCTTTAGAATTTGGCTAAATTTTTTTATTTATTTTTTGGCTCACTAGGTTTTGAAAGAAACCGTCTTCATATCTTTTTCTGGACAGTCTTTTGGTAAACAGAAGTGATTTAAGTGATAGCCTGTTGACCCTGCAGACGAACATGTCAAGCTCTATATGAAAGCAGAACATCCTGATCTCCTTTCCTTTTACAATGTCATTGTATCTGCATTTTATATGTCTTCCCTTTAAACCCTGTTGTCTCTGGCACACCCAAAGCCAGGGGTCATGGACATGTGTTGTGTGTTAGGGTGACCATTCTGATTGTAAGTACTGTGGGAGCAGCGGTGCGGAAGAGCTTTATAGGTGGACAGGAAGTGACTCGTAATGAAGCTGGAGCCATGTTAGATTCGCACCAGCACTGGGAGACTGACAGGTTTCTCTGTCTCAAACGGTGATGATGCATTGTGATTTTCATATTATTTATTGCTATATTATATTATATTATTAAACAGGGACGTGTAAGATAAAAAATAGCCAGTCACCCACCAGCTTTTATTTATTTTTATATTATTTTTGCAAGCTGTGTTCTCAGACAGGCATTAACTCACAGTCATGCAAGAGTTTACAAAAGACTGTCTTGAGGTTTCAGCCTTTTTGGTGAGAAGGTTCACAATCAGATTAACTGTTGAACTGATCAATGTAGCGATTGTTCAGAAAGTTATGACTTACTGAATGTGCAAAACTTCTCTGGTTACTGTTCACATACTGAATCACAAAACCAATGCAAATCAGCTGTCTACAGAAACTATGAGTAGTGTTTTGTGCACGATGTGGCAACATGCACATTTTGATAAAATTCTACCCACACAGAGTCATAAAGAGAGGATATGTGGGTGTTAAAAAGAACATTTTGCTTCCTCTTTGCAACTGCTGCAGCTTATATCGGGTCACATATTCAAAGGGTTCTATTCAGAGGTGGTTTTGTGATGCGATGATATCAGTGTTTTCAGAAAATGTTACTCAGCTTCTTATGCTGATAATATCATTTAATGCATTACAAATTTAGAAGTATTTTCAATAATCTTCCCATACTTGCGTGCAGCATTAAGGGTGCTGATGAAAGCATGTGGCTATGTGGTCTGGTCTTTTAGAAGGTTGTTTACACCACACTCTCTCGTCTTGTATGTTTTCTCATTTTGTTGCATACATCTTTTGTTACATCAAAAAATCACTTGTGACTTACACTCAAAATTCTTTTTTTATTTTATTAAACGCATTAATAAAATAAAAATAACAAAGTTGAATTTTGAGTGTGAATCACAATTTAATTCCTGGTCTTTTACAAACCCACTAGACACTTCACAATGCATGACAGGAAACATCTGGAACTAAAATAAAAGCAAATAAGAGACAACATGATATAGATACAAGTGACAAAAGAATAAGAAGAAATAAGTGAGGGATACCAAAATAAGGGATAGAATTGATTGTAATCACCAGAAAGAGTCAGAAAGCAGAAAATGTATTTCATGTGGAAGAATTGACAATAAAGCAGACTTGAACAAAGGGTTCTATTCAGAGGTGGTTTTGTGATGCGATGATATAAGTGTTTTCAGAAAATGTTACTCAGCTTCTTATGCTGATAATATCATTTAATGCATTACAAATTTAGAAGTATTTTCAATAATCTTCCCATACTTGCGTGCAGCATTAAGGGTGCTGATGAAAGCATGTGGCTATGTGGTCTGGTCTTTTAGAAGGTTGTTTACACCACACTCTCTCGTCTTGTATGTTTTCTCATTTTGTTGCATACATCTTTTGTTACATCAAAAAATCACTTGTGACTTACACTCAAAATTCTTTTTTTATTTTATTAAACGCATTAATAAAATAAAAATAACAAAGTTGAATTTTGAGTGTGAATCACAATTTAATTCCTGGTCTTTTACAAACCCACTAGACACTTCACAATGCATGACAGGAAACATCTGGAACTAAAATAAAAGCAAATAAGAGACAACATGATATAGATACAAGTGACAAAAGAATAAGAAGAAATAAGTGAGGGATACCAAAATAAGGGATAGAATTGATTGTAATCACCAGAAAGAGTCAGAAAGCAGAAAATGTATTTAAACACTTTTCATATTGTGGTTGCATGGCTTTTATTTTGAAGTTTTTTTCCCCTGGTTTTCATTTTGTGTCTTAATTTGTTTTGTATGTGGCCAATATTCACATTCCTCTTATATACTTGATGTTTTTCTATTGGTTCATCAGTCCTGTATTGTTGTTCATTGATTTTGTGTAGTGACTGTTTCATGTTTACTGGTCTTGTTATTTAATTTTTTTGAGTGTATAAATACTGCTCTTGTGGCTTCAGTATTATATGAACTTTTTGTTAAATTCCAAATGATTTTATATAAAACCTTAAAAGCAACATGGTCTTTGCAACTGCTGCAGCTTATATCGGGTCACATATTCAGGGTCACATATTCAAAGGGTTCTATTCAGAGGTGGTTTTGTGATGCGATGATATCAGTGTTTTCAGAAAATGTTACTCAGCTTCTTATGCTGATAATATCATTTAATGCATTACAAATTTAGAAGTATTTTCAATAATCTTCCCATACTTGCGTGCAGCATTAAGGGTGCTGATGAAAGCATGTGGCTATGTGGTCTGGTCTTTTAGAAGGTTGTTTACACCACACTCTCTCGTCTTGTATGTTTTCTCATTTTGTTGCATACATCTTTTGTTACATCAAAAAATCACTTGTGACTTACACTCAAAATTCTTTTTTTATTTTATTAAACGCATTAATAAAATAAAAATAACAAAGTTGAATTTTGAGTGTGAATCACAATTTAATTCCTGGTCTTTTACAAACCCACTAGACACTTCACAATGCATGACAGGAAACATCTGGAACTAAAATAAAAGCAAATAAGAGACAACATGATATAGATACAAGTGACAAAAGAATAAGAAGAAATAAGTGAGGGATACCAAAATAAGGGATAGAATTGATTGTAATCACCAGAAAGAGTCAGAAAGCAGAAAATGTATTTAAACACTTTTCATATTGTGGTTGCATGGCTTTTATTTTGAAGTTTTTTTCCCCTGGTTTTCATTTTGTGTCTTAATTTGTTTTGTATGTGGCCAATATTCACATTCCTCTTATATACTTGATGTTTTTCTATTGGTTCATCAGTCCTGTATTGTTGTTCATTGATTTTGTGTAGTGACTGTTTCATGTTTACTGGTCTTGTTATTTAATTTTTTTGAGTGTATAAATACTGCTCTTGTGGCTTCAGTATTATATGAACTTTTTGTTAAATTCCAAATGATTTTATATAAAACCTTAAAAGCAACATGGTGATGGAAGAATATGAGATGGGAGAAAAAAAATATTTTGCCATGCTTTTGAGTTCACTCACAAAACTTTGTGTACCCCAATAAACTTTGTGTGAAGTTATCATGTGATTATTTGAGGCAATAACTAATGGTTTCTCTATCAAGATTTTCACAAAGCTTTGTTTGTCTTTCATAGATGACAAACCAAACACTCTTCAGATGGTGATCACAAGTTTTAGTTTTCCTCTCTTTTTTTTTATAGGGGAAAAAAATTTAACTTGATTAGATCATTTTGCAAAGGGAAGGATGTTTTCTGGCAATGCTCAGAATTTATCTGCAAAATATCTGAAGACCAAGTCATGCCAGAGAAAGAAAGATCAGAACATGCCTGCAGTATTTTATGTCGTCCATAAGCCTTCGATATTCCTTTCTTAAATCATTTATGCTTGAGAAAGTCAGCAGCTATATTTCATAAAACTAGATGTGAGCATTATAAACACATATGTCAAAGTTTACAGTTATAATACTGTTCTCCAGATTATACGACTGTGAATACAGCTTGAAACTTCAAGCTGTGGAAAGATTTATGCTTCGTTTAGGCAGGCTGATTTAATGATAACTTTCCATTTATGTAATCCACTGAGTTTTACAGACGTTGTGTATATTGTATATGTCTGAAAAGTTTAGAATGTTATCTTGTGGTCAAGATGTTTATTTTAGTTACGGGTAAATGAAAGGCACTTTAATGCATCAGGGTTTTTTCACCCTTTTTTTTTTATAAAGGTCACAATAAAACAAAAACATTTGCTACTTCTTAAATGTTTACATTCTTAAAATATGAAATTCATAACAGAACTATGATATAATAAAGACAAACTTTTTTATTGTGAAAACAATTTATTGCATTTTTATTTAAAATATGACTGTCCATAAATTGTGACATTAAGCAGGAAAACGGCAAAAAGTTTGAAAAGGTTATTTAATTATATTTAAGGTACATTAAATGCTAGATGTGAAATCAGTTTTCAGCTATTGTATTCCAAAACTGTTCAAAAAATGTAATTTACATGACCAATTTCTACAACAGAAGGATATTAAACACAAAAACTAAACATAATACAAAGCATAAAAAGTATTTAATAATATTAAACTGTTGACAGTGTGAAAAGTGTGTTCCCTTTCGAACAGTCTCTCCTGTTGTGTCAATGACGCTTATGGGGAAACTCCTGTTTACTCTAAAAACTGAAGCCTGATTTGATCATGTTCGTGTAGCTGCACGAACCAACGGCGCTTCAACCCACCAAAATGGGTGGAGCCGACTGCTATATAAGTCGGCTCTGAGCAGAGGCGGACAAAGTACTCAACTCCATTACTTGAGTGAAAGTACAGATACTGCTGGTCAAATATTACTCCATTACAAGTAAAAGTTGTAAAGACAGATTTTTAAGTACAGAAGTACTTGCTTTTAAAAGTACTTAAGTACCAAAAGTAAATTTCCTTTTTTATGTCAATGCACTGTTTTATTGTTGTACGTAATACTTGCAATACTTCTGAAGCAACTTAGAATACATTACACCGCACTACATAGCTTGTAGTATCTTTGGAATAAAGAGCTTTTAGAATGTTAAAAACCTATGGGGGAAGAACACTGCTTTAACAAAAAAGCAAAAGGCAAGACTTATTTGACATCAAAACAAAATTTTTAAAAATGCTGTCATCGCTCTCGCTGTATACTGATAAACTGTCTGAAAAAAAAGAAAGTCAAAAAAATCACCCACTGACTTTCAAAGCTGCTACATAGTGACGCAGTGGTTCCCAATCCTGGTCCTGGAGAACCCCCAAAACTGCACGTTTTTGGTGTCTCTCTTATCTGACACTCACATTTGAGGTCTTGGAGTCTTCACTAATGAGCTGATGAGTTGAATCAGGTGTGTTTGAATAGGGAGACATCTAAAATGTGCAGTGTTGGGGGTTCTCCAGAACCAGGATTGGGAACCACTGTGTAACGTCTTTCTACTTCGAGGACCTTGATAGAAATGTAGTGGAGTGAAAAGTACAATATTTGTCTTTCAAATGTAGTGAAGTTAAAGTCATAAGTTCCCAGAAAAAATTATACTCAAGTAAAGTACAGATACTCAAAAAGTGTACTTAAGTACAATACTCAAGTAAATGTACTTAGTTACTGTCCGCCTCTGGCTCTGAGTGCCATTTCATCAGAATTTATCTCCTTCTGTGTAAAGATCATCTCCTCACTGGACTCTGAAGCAAGAAGCTCGAAGTCTGCTACTCGACGTGGAAGAGCCCCCGGCAGCGGGAAGACGCTTCAGCATCAGTGCCTTCTCCCCTGCGGCTATCCGGCCACCACAAAGAGCAAATTTTCTAAAGCAAATTTCCTCGCGTTGTTGCAAATGCCGCGCCACTTATGTGGCTCGTGCAGGTCACTTCTGCATGCTTCAGATTGGCTCAATGAGTGCGCAGCGTGCCAGGGCCATGCCCACGCTGAGGCTGTGCCCACTGAGACTGACTGCTCTCACTGCGAGAGTATGAGTCTTGCCCTGCTTCTCTTATGGATCGCCTTCTTCAATGAAGAAGGCGATCTTCACCCTGCCCTTCCCGCTCTCTCATTTCTCCCCTCCCTGCTGCCTTGGAGGAAGAAACAGTGGAGTCACGCCCTGTGAGCAACAGGGCTTGAGTGATCTCACAGGTTCCGCTTAACTCTCCCCGCAGCACTTTGATCCTCCATTGTGTTTTACACGTGAGAATCAGCGCCCCTCGTCTGCAACCAGCGGTTCAATCTTTTTAGGTGGATCAGAGGAGAATGCTATCTCTGATGATTCCATATCACTGAAAGCTTCAGATTTGGAGGATTCAGGATTCTCTGGAGAGGATCCTGACACCCTTCTCCCCAATGAGTTATCACAGGCTGCCACGGAGAGAACTGATTCGCATTCCTCACCAGGCTGTGGAGAATCTTGGTTTAGAATGGTCGGCTCCAGAAGAGCCTGCCCGTAGCCACTTAGACGAACAATGCCCACTGGGCCGTAGATAATGAACCTCCCACAAGAGGTGCCATTTTTTTCCCAGAAGTTCACATTGAACTTACCAAGGTCCACACTTCTAATTCTGCTGCCCTCAGAAAAAGGTTATGGCAAGCCCCCCATTTAAACAAGAAAATAAATATTGCATTTAAATTGGCCTCCAATTCCATGCACAAGGTCTGCCTCCTAACTCCATTTTCTCAGGCTCTGAGTGTATGATCTGTTTAGTTTTGCTGGGAACAAAAGCCGATTGACAATCAATTATCTGTAGAAAAATATGTCTATAATTAATACCATCTCAGCCAGATGCCTCTCATCCCGGGCCTTCATTTGTAGCTTGACGGAACAACAAAGTCAAACTGTTCTATTTGCCTTTTTCTGTCAATGAGTGCAGTTGATCAGGTTGCATGAATTAGATTATGGTAATAGGGTGTGTGAGCATTTCATCTGGCTGGTTGAATTAAGCCATTTAATATTGTTAAAATAAAGGACATGCAATAAAGATAATCAAGAATGTGAATGAAGTCAGTGGAAAATTTTTGTGGAATATTTATATGATTTGTGCACCAAGATTAAGATGGTCATTAAAAAAGCATTATTAATTCAGAACCACAAAGTTGTCTTGTTTTGTTTAATGGCTCTCACAAACTGCTGCTGGAGTGACTTATTGTCAAAATGTAACTGAGATACAATATATTGACATTTAAATTAAGCCACGAATTGTATTACACAATGTATTGCATAACTGTGCATACTGTGGAGTGAGCAACACTTTTAGAATGGTTTAGGGAAAAAATATTCCAAGGTAAAAAAAAAAGAGCTAGTATTTGAAGTTCCGTCTGGAATCAGGGTCAGTGATGTGAAGCATTACACAACTGTCTGCAATGTTATTATATTGTCCTTATAATTAATTGTAAAGTATTCTGTCTTTCATTTTAGTACAGTGTTTTGTTCAGTTTTAAGATGAACAAGATGTCATCTAGCATTTGAGAAGAGGATGTGGTTCCCGCAACTAATAGTATGTCCTAAATACATGAACATAGACACATACATTGTCTGTGTCTGCTGTGTATGGTGAGTCACATGATCTCTCTCAGTTTGGTCCATTCTGTTGCTGTGTTTGAAATGCATTGGATTCCTTGCATGAGGTGTTGGTAATTAATAACTTTTCATTTTCCGTCGGTCTTAGTACACGATGTAACTACAGAAGAGTCAAGTTTTAAATAGGAAAAATATAGAAACTCTTTGGTCATTTTTGAGCGAGATGCTAACGTTAATTAATCAGATTCAATGATCTATGCTAAGCTACAACTAAAAGTGCTACCGCCAGACCCGGAGATCGGCTGAATGGATTCGAAAACGGTAAAACTCAACTGTTTAACTCTAGGGGAGTTGGAAAATTTGCCTAATTTCAAAAATAGTGGAGTGTTCCTTTAAGTGCAATAAAGCAGAACCTTTTAGCGGCACTCACTGGACATTTCAATTTTAAAACTTCTGTGATACGTACAACAGCCAGCATAATAAAACTTTGGCAGATTCACATTCATCTGTTTTAGCTAAATCTGAACACACTTTTAGTGCCGCTCGTGAACATTTCACTTTGAAAGTGTTGCAAAACATGCAAGAAGCAACATAATATCATTTTGCAGGAATGTCACCACAGGCATGTTTTTCCAGCCTGGGTTAATAAATTGAAACATAATGAAGGTTTTCGTTATTTTTGTGCCAGATAAACATTGCTCTAGAGAATGAAATATCATCTTATAGTTATATAATTACAAAGATATTGCCATGTAAACATCTTTTAGTTTCTTCTTAATAGTAGCTTGTAGTGTAGCAAACTGCTTTTTCAAGGAGTACCTTGACTGCAATTTAAGTCAACTTGTTGTTTAGGAAGCTGTCATTTAAAATAGCTTCTCCAACACTGCATATTATTATACACCAATGCAGTCATCAGCCATCAAGTTCCTGCTTTCATCAAAGACAGACTTCCATGACCCTCTTGACCAGTAGTTCTCAATTCCAGTCCTGGCAAAGAAGAGAGCTCCATGCATGAACTATGTTCTGATTGACATGGTCCCTTTACAGTATTCACTGCTCCCTACCCCCTGAGCACGGGAAATCAGTTGAAGTTTACTTCCCTTCGGATCATTCATTCACAGATTTGAGCTACGCCACTGCCTGCAGCGTCTTCACACAGACGAAACTTGCTAGAGAAGTGTGAAGTGTGACATAACATACCTTGGTAAATAAATATAATTTAAATTCACATCTCGCACATTTTAATGCCCTTTGAATGGAACATATACACTCCATTCGAACTGGAATCATGGCTGAATATCCTGTGAAGTCCGCTTCGTCTCTCCTCTTACAGTCAAATAGAACAAACGTCTAAAGTGATGAGATACATACGAAATGTGCCGAGCGGGGGGTCGAGAGGACTGGAATTGAGAACCACTAGAGTATACAATAATCTATTCAAAAACCTAAAATGTTGACCTAAACTTTTAAAGTGAAAGCACTACTGTGAGATGTGATGCTGTTAGACATAATTATTGTTGTGTGGCTCTAATTATATGAGATTTTATTATATAACAAAGGAAGACCCTCCCTCTCATTGTAGTTTTTAAACTCTGGAAGAAAGATTCACTCTCACTGAAAGCTGGCAGTATTTATTTTCAAGTCAACGTTTTCGCTGCATGAATTCCATAACATAGTCGCCCAGGCCTCTCTAACTCCTTCCACACAGCCTCTTGTTTAATTCCCGCTGCTTTGTTTGCCTCAACTGTAAGCGCCTTTAACATCCATGCTTCTAACATCCATACCCACCCAGTGCCTGTGAGCAAAGGATGGCTGCTTCCTGTTTCAAAGGGGATGGAAGGAAATAAAGCATCTTTGAGTTTGAGAAACCCTCCATCTGCAGAAAGAGTTGAGGCAAGTGGAGAGATGAAGATAACAGCCTTGTGTGAGACGTGAGCTGTGTTAAGTGGAGCGAGAGTGACTTTAAAACCTGAGTTCCTGTCAATGCTGTGTCTCTACTACAACTGACTGTCCTAATAGCAGCCGATTAGACGCCCCAAATCTATTTCATGGCTGGGCATGGGAGAGAGGCTCTTGATTTGTTGTTTTTGCATTTTCTTTCAATCCTTCTCTTTATATCATTATGTTTGTGTGTTTAGTGAATGTATATGCCATTTTCTTTCTTCCCAGTAGTTACTGAAGCCTTCAAATGGCCTCTCTTGTCTCAAGATGGATACTTGGAGAAGGACATCGGGTTGTCACGTCTCTTCCGTATGCCTGTCACTAGTGTTTTGGTGAATATTTCTCAAATATAGAGTTTGGAGCCGACTCATCTTATGTTCAGTCGGGTTAATGAATTGAAGGATAGTTCAGGCCACTCTAAATTGATCCTGATTGCCTTAGTGGTGAAGAGTCCATAAAGTGTCTGCGTAATGGCCATTGATTGGTCCTCAGAAATATCATCAGGCTAACTTATGCCTTCGCATTTACAGCAACGATAAAATGATGTGTCATATCACTGACCTTCAGTTATCTCTCTCTAAATGTCAAGCCATCCAGAGGTGTTTGAGTGCAATGTCTCTCATTGATCTGTATTCAACACCAAACAGAGACTAATCAATCTGAGGTATATAATCAGTATTTTTGCCTAATTTTTTGTGGTATTAGTAGTGTTGGCACACTTCTAGACCTTCTAGTAATTAATATGATTAAATGGTAATACATACTGTATTACCATTTATTCATATTAATGACTAGAAGTTCTGATGATACTATACATACTTTACTTCGGTATTAAGGCTAAAACAGTTTGCACAGAGAATTTGTGACATTCATCCAAATGGATGGGTCTAAATGTTGTCCATTAAAGAATCCACGTTCAGAGTTGGTCAAGGAAACATAAAAACGAATGCCTCCCGATTCACCCCATTCAACACAATTGATAATTATTTTCATATTATGACTGATAACTGACAAGTGTTCTTCTTTTTTGGGCACACACATATATATTCATTAAGCTTAAAGGGGTAGGTCTCCCATACATGAACCTCATGTTGTTTCAAACCTGGATGACTGACTTTCTTCTGCAGAACAGAAAAGAAGATATTTTGAACAATTTTGGTCACCAAACAGTTTTGGTGACCATTGACCCCACAGACATTTCTCTTTTTTATGTTCCACAGACGAAAGAAAGAGAAAGTCATAGAGTTTAGAAAGATTAGACTATGTTTTTTTACAAACATGTTTCTGCTGTTAGCCTAATTTACAAAAGCGGTTGAAAAGCTAAATCATCCAACTAACGCCAACTCAACTTCCTGCTGCG
>NW_015552549.1:1064226-1066017 GCF_001515605.1 Sinocyclocheilus anshuiensis
CTTCTGAGTTAATGCCCTACCAACTTTACAGCCTCTGGGATCAACAAATAGTTTGTAATTTCTTTGTGGGCAGGATACAGCTGAAATATGTGACAGAATCAGTGAGAAATATCAGAGGTACTCGTCTAATGTATTTTTTATAGTTAGGTTTCATGGTGAGTTTTGTGGTTCTAAAATATTCTTGTTCTCACTATTCTTTTTCTGCATTTCACTTGTTTTTTTGTTTGTGTAGTTTATGCTTAAAATTGAATTTTGTAGTATATTTGGCTCTTATGATAAGTTGCATGAGATGTTCCACATTTTTAAGCAACTTTGGACAAATGCGCCTGCTAACAAATGTAAATGCAAACCATGGTACACACAGGACATGTACAGCATATAACTGTATACATAGTACACACAATACAGTGCTTGCCAGTACACAGAACATTATGGGACTCAATATGGGCAGTGTGACATGTAAATGTTTTTTTAGAGTACAGTATATGTTTAAGGTTCACTTTCAGAAGGTGATAATGTGATATGTATTGTTCGGTGTATAAACCTGTGGTGACCCTTCCAGATTATAAAGTACAATTACTTTTGCTTGTAAATGTGTGGACATGGAGCTGTCCTGAATGGCTTGGTGATTCTGTAGGAGTAGTGACTAAAACTTCACCATCACCCATATTCAAGTGTTTGAGTTAGTAAGACTATATTCTTCATCCAATCAAGCTAAGGAGGATAAGAGTGCCTTTCATTTACTTTATTACTTCAGATGCTATTTTATAGTATATGCTGCAGATAAATTAAAAATTGTTTGGTGCGGGACAGAAGCTGCCCTGTTTAACAACTTTGGCACAAACAACACACTTCCATGCAGTTCCATTCAGGGCAAGCAAAACAAGCAAATGGAGAGCAATGCTGTTGTTAATGAAGATAAATGCTTAACTGGATGTCCAATTTAAAAACCAGTGCCAGGCCGAGAGTTCAGTCATAATCTGAAGCTCTGGCATTGGTGTTTCTGAACAAATCTTTGAAGCAAACGAACTGTTGTCACTCACTTCCATGCATGGGCGTCGAAACCATTCTATGTGGATGGGACAAGACCCACCCTGGGTCGCTGCTGCTTCCTCAAATCCATTCCACTTGACTCATTCAGAGTCCATATAAATTAAACTCCATTCCGTGTTTTTACTACTCGCGCCTGCTGCACTCCTGCGACACAGGAAGGTAAACAAAGCGTCTTAGCATATCTGCTGCTTAGGTGGGTCTGTGTGCTCACATAATGTCACTAAACAAGCTGCTATTTAAGTGAATGTTCATAATTTTTTGTTCAAAACAACTTATTAGACTTTTGTTGCTGCTGTATTAATTTTTGAGAAACCTTGCCAGGTATGTGGTAACCTTTTAGGCTATAAAAGCAATTGTTTAATTAAAAGGCACCAGAATATAGAAAAATGGCATATACTCCAATAACATTTTTCTGGGGAAGGACCCACCCAATTTTTTTTGTTTTTTTTTGTGCTTTCGACGCCCATGCTTCCGTGTGTGTGTGTGTGTGTGTGTGTGTGTGTGTGTGTGTGTGTGTGTGTGTGTGTGTGTGTGGGGAGAGAGAGACGCACTGAGGAATGAGGCACAAACTGCTGCTATTTATAACCCCTTCTGTAGCTACAGGGAACAGCCACCATCTGCATAGAGCAGGCAAAATCAGAGCCCGAATTTTCACCGAAAACTCACAACTAGTAGCTTACCCATGCAGTTCCTGAAATAGCAGCGGGAGCCAATCCTGGTAATAAAGAGCGTGAACAA
>NW_015552549.1:1066142-1070849 GCF_001515605.1 Sinocyclocheilus anshuiensis
TGTGTGTGTGTGTGTGTGAATGTGTGTGTGTGTGTTTGTGAAGGGGAATGCAGAAGCAGTTAGGGTAGGTACTTTTCATGCCTCTGGGAGCAGTTTACCTTGTTAATCAAGTCACTATGGCTCTAGATACTAAAATAGACAGACATCACAACATCTATGAGGCAAACATTTGATGGGAGGACATTAAACTGCTAATGGTATGAGTCATAAACATCATATCTGTCATGCTGGGAGACTGATAGTGCTCAGATAGGTCTTGTTATAATGAGTTTATAGATTTAACACTAATGTTTTTCTTTTCAATGTGCCAATTAATAGCTCTAAATATACTTATAACAACACTGAAGTATTACTTTGATTTTTCCTAGTTTTATTGGAACTGATTATAGCTTGATATGATGCTTCTATCGATGATGTATGTTCTATCATTCAGTATTTTTACATTATTCAGCAAAGTGTTAACATCACAGGATCAATTACATTTTAAAATATATTACCATAGAAAACTGTTATTAAATTGTCATCACAATATTACTGTTTTCTTTCTTACTTTCTTTCTTTCTTTCTTTTTTATCAAATAAATGCAGCCTTGTTGAGATATCTTTCAAACACATAAAAAAATCTTACCCACCCCAAACCTTTGGAAGGAATTGTATAAAACAGGTTTTATTAGTTATTTTTGGATATATAAACTGTGAATACATTTTCCTGAACGTGGAAGTCTTGCCCAACTCATACTGGTAGGATGCTTTTCATTTCTGCTGTTTCTATTTCTAGTTCTGTTTCTGCTATTTCTAGTCAAATTAACATATTTTCCGAGCCAATAATATAACCTTAAACCTATGAAAATGGTTTCAAAAAGCACTTGGCGTCGTAGTTTCATCACTTTACAGTGCAATGACCGTAAGTAACACCTGTCATAGTTTAATGAGTGGGTAGAAGACATGAAGCGGTCTGAAGTTAGCTGCAATGAAATCAGATGAGCGCACATATCCTACATAACTTCTTATTGTCTTTATTAAATTAAACAGAGCGACAGCCTATAGCCGCTGAGAGGCTAAGAAGGAAAGAATCCATGATGCGTTCCACTCCGTTTGCATTCTTTTGAACATTTATTGACATGACAACAAACAAATGCATGTTTAAAAACGATCAGAACGCTCAACAGAAAGTGAGCGTTCCCGCAACTCACCCCCTCTCTACTCACGCATGTCAAACAGAAAAACACAAGCAGGTAAATATCCACCTGCCCCATGTGACCAAACACCCAGAAATAAATAATCGCAATACAAAATAAAAGACAAACATTTTATGCACTTACAAAATGTTTTTAAAAAGTTCTTCCCTACACAAACTTGTAAACTCATTTATCTGAGCTCTTTGTCTTTTTGTCACCCTCGTTGATCAATCACTCAATCTTATGAATAGTTAAATAAATTAGGCATTTGTTTGTTTGCATAGTAAAAGCCATATGGCCTGTTCTTTCCTCTGAATCCAATTTGACAAAACATGTAGTGCCTCCAGAGAGGGCAAGAGAAAGAGAGAGCGCAGCAGTGCCAGGTGCAGCTCCTGTACTTTAAGCAAATGGAAATAACCTTTACCCAGCAGCAGAGCTGATATCATCAGCAGAAGAACCCAGGCAGTTGGCACAAGTGGTCCGTTACCTCTGCGGCCTATCATTATCAACAGGAATGCTGTCTGTTATCTCAACAGCACCCTATCAAAGCGCACCATTACACAAGCACAGCGCGAGCAAGGTTAGAAGCCCTCACTAATGTCATTTGTAAAGACCTATGAGAAGCCTAATGAATGAAAACACATCCTGGTCCATATGTATTAGTACAATGTGAACAATACAGCCCTTTCTCCCCTTTTTTAACAAAAGAGAGCTGATGAAAAGGAGACCTTGTTAAATAAATTAGAGCTCCTTTGGTACAGAACCTATGGAGTGGATTGATCGAGAAAATTGATTTTTGAAAACAGGGCTCCCCTATTTCACTTGGACTTTTACATGTTGTCCACCCTAATATGGTCATGCTTGGTTTAATGGATTGATGGATGGATGGATGGATGGATGGATGGATGGATTGACAGACTGAAGTGATTCTAGGCTATATTGCCAACACAGAGGAATTCTTGGCACGGTTAACAGATTGGTGACCGAGTGAGTTTGAAGGGGGCAGATGGATGACTAATGTGCTGTGATTGTAACTGGACTGCTGTGGACTTAATATCAGACTCAGTAAAGATATGGACATGTGCTGCAAAAAGGAGATGAACTGTAGCAACTGATGAAAGATTGGCATGGCAACAACTATAAACATGTATCTTTGTTTGGCCAGAGCAACAAAACATTAATCAGGCATTAAAATACTCTTAAATAATAAAAGTCAAATCATGAGTTTTTGGAAAATTACATAGGGTCATCCAGGATATGGGTGTTTCTTCAAGTTTTAATCTTCAACTCTAACCCCTGGGAATTTTAATGTTCCAGGGGTTGATTTATATTCAGTAACAGATTTCACAATTTTTGTCATATGTAGGTCTATATACTGTATATATATATTTCTAAGACTTTTAAACATTTTTGTAAGAACTCTTTAAAAAACTGTAATATTATAATATTATTACTATTTAAAATAACTGTTTTCTATTTGAATATAGTTTACAATTTATTTCTAAATTTCAGCAGCTGTTACTCCAGTCTTCAGTTTTACATGATCCTTCAAAGTAATTCTTATATGCCAATTTGATGATTAGAAAGTTAAAAAGAACAGCTTTTATTTGAAATTTCAATTATTTGAAAAAAAAATCTGTCCCTTTTCATACATTTAATGCAACCTTTCTGAATAAAAGTATTAATTCCAGTAAAAAAATATTGAATATGAATGGTAGTGTTACACTGTTGAACATTGTTAGAGGACATATTAAATAAAATATAAAATGTGTGGAAAGTGTGATTATTTTCAGTCTGTGGGGCCAAAAATGCCATAGTTGAAGAAACATCCACTTACTTTTGCTTGTAAATGTGTGTACAGTACTGTATGTCCCATGTACCATTCTAGTTTGATTTATGACAGTCACCTTCTGCAGTCACATGATACTTTATCTAGAGTCTGGGAATGCATTCCAGCAGAGGCACATGGTGCTGGAGAGGTGTGCTCTAGTCAGACTCTTCCATTCGACACAATCTCCAATACGGTCCACACTGGGACACCAAGCCACGAGACCAGGGCATACTTATCATGCTGTTTATAACGATCCTTCCATTGTATCTAGAGCAACGTTTAATGTCACGCAACACCGTCGCATGCTGATATGCTGTGGTTGCTGCTGAAAGAACATTGTGGCATATCAGCAAGTTTTCAAAAAGAGGAGCCGAAATTGACTCGAAGAGAAAGTCAAAAATACAGACAGTTGCAAAACAGTCTGGAATACATTCTGAATGTAAGTGATTTCAGTAAAAGTTACGCAGCCTTTTATCTAGAGTCTGAGAATGCATTCCAGCACAGGCACATGGTGCTGGAGATGTGTGCTCTAGTCAGACACTTTTCCATCCGACACCACCTCCCCTACAGTTCTCACTGGGGCAGAGAGCCACAAGACCAGGGCATACTTATCATACTGTTTATAATGATCCTTCCATTGTATCTAGAGCAACATTTAATGTCACACAACATTCACATTCTGATATCCTGTGGTTGCTGCTGGAAGAACATTGTGGCAAATCAGCAAGTTTTCAAAAAGAGGAATGGAAATTGACACAAAGAGAAAGTCAAACATACAGAAAGTTGCAAAATTGTCTGGAACACATTCTGAATGTAAGTGACTTCAGTAAAAGGTACGTAGCATTTCAGCTGGATAGCAGCAGGCTTGTCTAGAAAAATGTACTGTTGCCTGCCGTGCTCCTCACGCTGAGTTGTTTGGAGTTTCATCTATAATCAAAGATGCCAGGATACAAGGAAATCCATCTCTACTTCTCGCCCCTGTGGCGCAAAGAAACTGTGGTGAATTTTTTTGTTTATATTTGTTTATGTGTGCATGAAAGTTTATGAGCAGAGAGAGGTTTGGTTATCAACCCATCCTGGTTCCTTATTCTGTCTAGTAAGGGAAGCAGAACTTAAGGAAGTTTCATGCCAAATAAATATTCTGTTTCATGTCGATGAAGCCTCTATTCAAAACACCATATTGATAGCCAAAACAGTGTTCCCTTGGAGACAAAAAACATGACTGTAATTACACTCTCTATAAACACAAACACCAGGGAATATTATCGTACAGTCAGTTGCTGAGTAAGATTTCACCTGTAGCGTCTGGACCAATCAAACACAATATATATATTTTGTTAGCTATATTTAACAAATACTCTGTAACACCCCTCAGTTAACAAGCCATATGAGGACCTATGGACCCTTCCCCCGAAATGCGTAACACCGCAGGAGGGCAGAACAGGCCTCTGGTTCCATGGCAACCAACGCTGATATCACTGGGTTTATTGCCTAGAGGAATGCGAAGCAGGGAAAATCACTGCATGTTCCATAGCAAGAGGCACAATGCACAGTAGAAATTGACTTTTCTACTAATTAATTCATAGGAAAACCTTTCTTTGAATGAACACACATATCCTTCAGGTCATGGTGTATGTTGTCTTTGATATTTTTAGACTATTCTATGCATGCTTATGATGGAACCCATTCCTGTCATCTT